>NW_026559398.1:0-31691 GCF_022539595.1 Amphiprion ocellaris | reverse complement strand
TGTACCCCAGCTAATGTATGAGTTCATTTTTTGCATTGTGTATTGAACCGCAGCTAATGTTTGAGCTCATTTTTTTGCATTGTGCATTTTACCCCAGCTAATGTATACGAGCTCATTTTTTGAATCTGTTGAACCGCAGCTAATATTTAAGAGCTCAGTTTTTTCATTGTCTATTGTACCCCAGCTAATGTATACGAGCTCATTTTTTGTATACCGCAGCTAATATTTACAAGCTCAGTTTTTGCATGTGTTGTATCACAGCTAATGTTTGAGCTCATTTTTTGCAGTGTATTGTACCCCAGCTAATGTATAAGAGCTCATTTTTTGCATTGTCTATATTACCGCAGCTAATGTATACAAGCTCATTTTTTGAAAATGTTGTACCCCAGCTAATATTTAAGAGCTCAGTTTTTACATTGTGTATATTACCGCAGCTAATGTATACGAGCTCGTTTTTTGAAAATGTTGTACCGCAGCTAATGTATACAAGCTCATTTTTGCATTGTGTATTGTACCCCAGCTAATGTATACGAGCTCATTTTTTGAATCTGTTGTGCCGCAGCTAATATTGAAGAGCTCAGTTTTTGCATTGTGGATTGCACCCCAGCTAATGTATAAGAGTTCATTTTTTGCATTGTATTGAACCGCAGCTAATGTATACAAGCTCATTTTTTTAATCGTTTGTACTGCAGCAAATATTTAAGAGCTCCGTTTTTGCATTGTGTATTGTACCCCAGCTAATGTATACAAGCTCATTTTTTGCATTGTACCCCAGCTAATGTATACGAGCTCATTTTTTGAATCTGCTGTACTGCAGCAAATGTATTAGGTCTGATTTGTTACAGCTAATGTGTTAAAGCTAATGTACTACTCATGTCAAGTGTGTTCCAGCCCAGGTGTTCCAGACCAGGTGTTCCAGCCCAGGTGTTCCAGCCAAAGTGTTCCAGCCAACGTGTTCCAGCCAAGTTGAAAGCTATGCAGGTAGAGGATGTATTATACCCCAGCTAATGTATACGAGCTAATTTTTTGCATTGTGTATTGTACCCCAGCTAATGTATACGAGCTCATTTTTTGCTTTGTGTATTGTACCCCAGTTAATGTATACGAGCTCATTTTTTGTATACCGCAGCTAATATTTACAAGCTCAGTTTTTGCATGTGTTGTATCACAGCTGATGTTTGAGCTCATTTTTTGCAGTGTATTGTACCCCAGCTAATGTTTGAGCTCAGTTTTTGCATTGTCTATTGTACCCCAGCTAATGTATACGAGCTCATTTTTTCTATCTGTTGTACCGCAGCTAATCTATTAGGTCTTATGTGTTACAGCTAATGTGTTAAAGCTAATGTACAACTCATGTCAAGTGTGTTCCAGCCCAGGTGTTCCAGCCCAGGTGTTCCAGCCCAGGTGTTCCAGCCGAGGTGTTCCAGCCAAAGTGTTCCAGCCAACTTGTTCCAGCCAAGTTGAAAGCTGTGCAGGTAGAGGATGTATTATACCCCAGCTAATGTATACGAGCTCATTTTTTGCATTGTGTATTGTACCCCAGCGAATGTATACGAGCTCATTTTTTGAATCTGTTGTACCGCAGCTAATATTTAAGAGCTCAGTTTTTGCATTGTGTATTGTACCCCAGCTAATGTTTAAGAGCTCATTTTTTGCATTGTGTATTATACCCCAGCTAATGTATAAGAGTTCATTTTTTGCATTGTGTATTGAACCGCAGCTAATGTATACGAGCTCATCTTTTGTATACCGCAGCTAATATTTACAAGCTCAGTTTTTGCATGTGTTGTATCACAGCTAATGTTTGAGCTCATTTTTTGAAGTGTATTGTACCCCAGCTAATGTATAAGAGCTCATTTTTTGCATTGTCTATATTACCGCTGCTAATGTATACGAGCTCATTTTTTGAAAATGTTGTACCGCAGCTAATATTTAAGAGCTCAGTTTTTGTATTGTGGATTGTACCCCAGCTAATGTATACAAGCTCATTTTTTGCATTGTGTATTGTACCCCAGCTAATGTATACGAGCTCATTTTTTGAATCTGTTGTACCGCAGCTAATATTTAAGAGCTCAGTTTTTGCATTGTGGATTGTACCCCAGCTAATGTATAAGAGTTCATTTTTTGCATTGTGTTGAACCGCAGCTAATGTATACAAGCTCATTTTTTGAATCTGTTGTACTGCAGCTAATATTTAAGAGCTCAGTTTTTGCATTGTGGATTGTACCCCAGCTAATGTATACGAGCTCATTTTTTGAATCTGCTGTACTGCAGCAAATGTATTAGGTCTTATGTGTTACAGCTAATGTGTTAAAGCTAATGTACTACTCATGTCAAGTGTGTTCCAGACCAGGTGTTCCAGACCAGGTGTTCCAGCCAAAGTGTTCCAGCCAACGTGTTCCAGCCAAGTTGAAAGCTGTGCAGGTAGAGGATGTATTATACCCCAGCTAATGTATACGAGCTCATTTTTTGCATTGTGTATTGTACCCCAGTTAATGTATACGAGCTCATTTTTTGTATACCGCAGCTAATATTTACAAGCTCAGTTTTTGCATGTGTTGTATCACAGCTGATGTTTGAGCTCATTTTTTGCAGTGTATTGTACCCCAGCTAATGTTTAAGAGCTCAGTTTTTGCATTGTCTATTGTACCCCAGCTAATGTATACGAGCTCAGTTTTTCTATATGTTGTACCGCAGCTAATCTATTAGGTCTTATGTGTTACAGCTAATGTGTTAAAGCTAATGTACTACTCATGTCAAGTGTGTTTCAGCCCAGGTGTTCCAGCCAAAGTGTTCCAGCCAACTTGTTCCAGCCAAGTTGAAAGCTGTGCAGGTAGAGGATCTATTATACCCCAGCTAATGTATACGAGCTCATTTTTTGCATTGTGTATTGTACCCCAGCTAATGTATACGAGCTCATTTTTTGAATCTGTTGTACCGCAGCTAATATTTAAGAGCTCAGTTTTTGCATTGTGTATTGTACCCCAGCTAATGTTTAAGAGCTCATTTTTTGCATTATGTATTGTACCCCAGCTAATGTATAAGAGTTCATTTTTTGCATTGTGTATTGAACCGCAGCTAATGTATACGATCTCATTATTTGTATACCGCAGCTAATATTTACAAGCTCAGTTTTTGCATGTGTTGTATCACAGCTAATGTTTGAGCTCATTTTTTGAAGTGTATTGTACCCCAACTAATGTATTAGAGCTCGTTTTTTGCATTGTCTATATTACCGCAGCTAATGTATACGAGCTCATTTTTGCATTGTGTATTGTACCCCAGCTAATGTATACGAGCTCATTTTTTGAATCTGTTGTACCGCAGCTAATATTTAAGAGCTCAGTTTTTGCATTGTGAATTGTACCCCAGCTAATGTATAAGAGCTCATTTTTTGAATCTGTCGTACCGCAGCTAATGTTTAAGAGCTCATTTTTTGCATTGTGTATTGTACCCCAGCTAATGTATACGAACTCATTTTTTGAATCTGTTGAACCGCAGCTTACATTTAAGAGCTCAGTTTTTTCATTGTCTCTTGTACCCCAGCTAATGTATACGAGCTCATTTTTTGCATTGTGTATTGTTCCCCAGCTAATGTATACGAGCTCATTTTTTGTATCTGTTGTACTGCAGCTCATGTATTAGGTCTGATGTGTTACAGCTAATGTGTTAAAGCTAATGTACTACTCATGTCAAGTGTGTTCCAGCCCAGGTGTTCCAGCCAAAGTGTTCCAGCCAACGTGTTCCAACCAAGTTGAAATCTGTGAAGGTAGAGGATGTATTATACCCCAGCTAATGTATACGAGCTCATTTTTTGCATTGTGTATTGTACCCCAGCTAATGTATACGAGCTCATTTTGTTGTATACCGTAGCTAATATTTAAAAGCACAGTTTTTGCACATGTTGTATCACAGCTAATGTTTGAGCTCTTTTTTTGCATTGTGTATTGTACCCCAGCTAATGTATACGAGCTCATTTTTTACAGTGTGTATTGTACCCCAGCTAATGTATACGAGCTCATTTTTTGTATCTGTTGTACCGCAGCTAAAATTGAAGAGCTCACTTTTTGCATTGTGCATTGTACCCCAGCTAATGTATCGGAGTTCATTTTTTGCATTGTGTATTGAACCGCAGCTAATGTATACGAGCTCATTTTTTGAATCTGTTGAACCGCAGCTAATATTTAAGAGCTCCGTTTTTGCATTGTGTATTGTACCCCAGCTAATGTATGAGAGTTCATTTTTTGCATTGTGTATTGTACCCCAGCTAATGTATACGAGCTCATTTTTTGAATCTGTTGTACTGCAGCTAATATTTAAGAGCTCCGTTTTTGCATTGTGTATTGTACCCCAGCTAATGTATACAAGCTCATTTTTTGCATTGTGTATTGTACCCCAGCTAATGTGTACGAGCTCATTTTTTGAATCTGTCGTACCGCAGCTAATATTTAAGAGCTCAGTTTTTGTATTGTGTATTGTATCCCAGCTAATGTATGAGTTCATTTTTTGCATTGTGTATTGAACCGCAGCTAATGTATACGAGCTCATTTTTTGAATCTGTTGAACCGCAGCTAATATTTAAGAGCTCAGTTTTTTCATTGTCTATTGTACCCCAGCTAATGTATACGAGCTCATTTTTTGAATCTGTTGTACCGCAGCTAATATTTAAGAGCTCAGTTTTTGCATGTGTTGTATCACAGGTAATGTTTAAGAGCTCATCTTTTGCATTGTGTATTGTACCCCAGCTAATGTTTAAGAGCTCATTTTTTGCATTGTGTATTGTACCCCAGCTCATGTATACGAGCTCATTTTTTGTATACCGCAGCTAATATTTACAAGCTCAGTTTTTGCATGTGTTGTATCACAGCTAATGTTTGAGCTCATTTTTTGCAGTGTATTGTACCCCAGCTAATGTATAAGAGCTCATTTTTTGCATTGTCTATATTACCGCAGCTAATGTATACGAGCTCATTTTTTGAAAATGTTGTACCACAGCTACTATTTAAGAGCTCAGTTTTTGCATTGTGGATTGTACCCCAGCTAATGTATACAAGCGCATTTTTGCATTGTGTATTGTACCCCAGCTAATGTATACGAGCTCATTTTTTGAATCTGTTGTACCGCAGCTAATATTTAAGAGCTCCGTTTTTGCATTGTCTATTGTACCCCAGCTAATGTATATGAGCTCATTTTTTGCATTGTCTATATTACCGCAGCTAATGTATACGAGCTCATTTTTTGAAAATGTTGTACCACAGCTAATATTTAAGAGCTCAGTTTTTGCATTGTGCATTGTACCCCAGCTAATGTATAAGAGTTCATTTTTTGCATTGTGTATTGAACCGCAGCTAATGTATACGAACTCCATTTTTTGAATCTGTTGAACCGCAGCTTACATTTAAGAGCTCAGTTTTTTCATTGTCTCTTGTACCCCAGCTAATGTATACGAGCTCATTTTTTGCATTGTGTATTGTACCCCAGCTAATGTATACGAGCTCATTTTTTGTATCTGTTGTACTGCAGCTAATGTATTAGGTCTCATGTGTTACAGCTAATGTGTTAAAGCTAATGTGCTGCTCATGTCAAGTGTGTTCCAGCCCAGATGTTCCAGCCAAAGTGTTCCAGCCAACGTGTTCCAGCGAAGTTGAAAGCTGTGCAGGTAGAGGATGTATTATACCCCAGCTAATGTATACGAGCTCATTTTTTGCATTGTGTATTGTACCCCAGCTAATGTATACGAGCTCATTTTTTGAATCTTTTGTACTGCAGCTAATATTTAAGAGCTCAGTTTTTGCATTGTGTATTGTACCCCAGCTAATGTTTAAGAGCTCATTTTTTGCATTGTGTATTGTACCCCAGCTAATGTGTACGAGCTCATTTTTTGAATCTGTCGTACCCCAGCTAAAATTTAAGAGCTCAGTTTTTGCATTGTGTATTGTACCCCAGCTAATGTTTAAGAGCTCATTTTTTGCATTGTGTATTGTACCCCAGCTAATGTATAAGAGTTCATTTTTTGCATTGTGTATTGAACCGCAGCTAATGTATACGAGCTCATCTTTTGTATACCGCAGCTAATATTTACAAGCTCAGTTTTTGCATGTGTTGTATCACAGCTAATGTTTGAGCTCATTTTTTGAAGTGTATTGTACCCCAGCTAATGTATAAGAGCTCATTTTTTGCATTGTCTATATTACCGCTGCTAATGTATACGAGCTCATTTTTTGAAAATTTTGTACCGCAGCTAATATTTAAGAGCTCAGTTTTTGTATTGTGGATTGTACCCCAGCTAATGTATACAAGCTCATTTTTTGCATTGTGTATTGTACCCCAGCTAATGTATACGAGCTCATTTTTTGAATCTGTTGTACCGCAGCTAATATTTAAGAGCTCAGTTTTTGCATTGTGGATTGTACCCCAGCTAATGTATAAGAGTTCATTTTTTGCATTGTATTGAACCGCAGCTAATGTATACAAGCTCATTTTTTGAATCTGTTGTACTGCAGCTAATATTTAAGAGCTCAGTTTTTGCATTGTGGATTGTACCCCAGCTAATGTATAAGAGTTCATTTTTTGCATTGTATTGAACCGCAGCTAATGTATACAAGCTCATTTTTTGAATCTGTTGTACTGCAGCTAATATTTAAGAGCTCAGTTTTTGCATTGTGGATTGTACCCCAGCTAATGTATAAAAGTTCATTTTTTGCATTGTATTGTACCCCAGCTAATGTATACAAGCTCATTTTTTGCATTGTGCATTGTACCCCAGCTAATGTATACGAGCTCATTTTTTGAATCTGCTGTACTGCAGCAAATGTATTAGGTCTTATGTGTTACAGCTAATGTGTTAAAGCTAATGTACTACTCATGTCAAGTGTGTTCCAGCCCAGGTGTTCCAGACCAGGTGTTCCAGCCCAGGTGTTCCAGCCAAAGTGTTCCAGCCAACGTGTTCCAGCCAAGTTGAAAGCTGTGCAGGTAGAGGATGTATTATACCCCAGCTAATGTATACGAGCTCATTTTTTTCTTTGTGTATTGTACCCCAGCTAATGTATACGAGCTCATTTTTTGTATACCGCAGCTAATATTTACAAGCTCAGTTTTTGCATGTGTTGTATCACAGCTAATGTTTGAGCTCATTTTTTGCAGTGTATTGTACCCCAGCTAATGTTTAAGAGCTCAGTTTTTGCATTGTCTATTGTACCCCAGCAAATGTATACGAGCTCATTTGTTGCATTGTGTATTGTACCCCAGTTAATGTATACGAGCTCATTATTTGTATACCGCAGCTAATATTTACAAGCTCAGTTTTTGCATGTGTTGTATCACAGCTGATGTTTGAGCTCATTTTTTGCAGTGTATTGTACCCCAGCTAATATTTACAAGCTCAGTTTTTGCATGTGTTGTATCACAGCTGATGTTTGAGCTCATTTTTTGCATTGTGTATTGTACCCCAGCTAATGTATACGAGCTCATTTTTTCTATCTGTTGTACCGCAGCTAATCTATTAGGTCTTATGTGTTACAGTTAATGTGTTAAAGCTAATGTACTACTCATGTCAAGTGTGTTTCAGCCCAGGTGTTCCAGCCCAGGTGTTCCAGCCCAGGTGTTCCAGCCAAGTTGAAAGCTGTGCAGGTAGAGGATGTATTATACCCCAGCTAATGTATACGAGCTCATTTTTTGCATTGTGTATTGTACCCCAGCTAATGTATACGAGCTCATTTTTTGAATCTGTTGTACCGCAGCTAATATTTAAGAGCTCAGTTTTTGCATTGTGTAATGTACCCCAGCTAATGTTTAAGAGCTCATTTTTTGCATTGTGTATTGTACCCCAGCTAATGTATGAGTTCATTTTTTGTATTGTGTATTGAACCGCAGCTAATGTATACGAGCTCATTTTTTGTATACCGCAGCTAATATTTACAAGCTCAGTTTTTGCATGTGTTGTATCACAGCTAATGTTTGAGCTCATTTTTTGAAGTGTATTGTACCCCAGCTAATGTATGAGAGCTCATTTTTTGCATTGTCTATATTACCGCAGCTAATGTATACGAGCTCATTTTTGCATTGTGTATTGTACCCCAGCTAATGTATACGAGCTCATTTTTTGAATCTGTTGTACCGCAGCTAATATTTAAGAGCTCAGTTTTTGCATTGTGGATTGTACCCCAGCTAATGTATGCAAGCTCATTTTTTGCATTGTGTATTGTACCCCAGTTAATGTATACGAGCTCATTTTTTGTATACCGCAGCTAATATTTACAAGCTCAGTTTTTGCATGTGTTGTATCACAGCTGATGTTTGAGCTCATTTTTTGCAGTGTATTGTACCCCAGCTAATGTTTGAGCTCAGTTTTTGCATTGTCTATTGTACCCCAGCTAATGTATAAGAGCTCATTTTTTGCATTGTGTATTGTACCCCAGCTAATGTATACGAGCTCATTTTTTCTATCTGTTGTACCGCAGCTAATCTATTAGGTCTTATGTGTTACAGTTAATGTGTTAAAGCTAATGTACTACTCATGTCAAGTGTGTTTCAGCCCAGGTGTTCCAGCCCAGGTGTTCCAGCCCAGGTGTTCCAGCCAAAGTGTTCCAGCCAACTTGTTCCAGCCAAGTTGAAAGCTGTGCAGGTAGAGGATGTATTATACCCCAGCTAATGTATACGAGCTCATTTTTTGCATTGTGTATTGTACCCCAGCTAATGTATACGAGCTCATTTTTTGAATCTGTTGTACCGCAGCTAATATTTAAGAGCTCAGTTTTTGCATTGTGTATTGTACTCCAGCTAATGTTTAAGAGCTCATTTTTTGCATTGTGTATTGTACCCCAGCTAATGTATAAGAGTTCATTTTTTGCATTGTGTATTGAACCGCAGCTAATGTATACGAGCTCATTTTTTGTATACCGCAGCTAATATTTACAAGCTCAGTTTTTGCATGTGTTGTATCACAGCTAATGTTTGAGCTCATTTTTTGAAGTGTATTGTACCCCAGCTAATGTATTAGAGCTCATTTTTTGCATTGTCTATATTACCGCAGCTAATGTATACGAGCTCATTTTTGCATTGTGTATTGTACCCCAGCTAATGTATACGAGCTCATTTTTTGAATCTGTTGTACCGCAGCTAATATTTAAGAGCTCAGTTTTTGCATTGTGGATTGTACCCCAGCTAATGTATAAGAGCTCATTTTTTGAATCTGTCGTACCGCAGCTAATGTTTAAGAGCTCACTTTTTGCATTGTGCATTGTACCCCAGCTAATGTATCGGAGTTCATTTTTTGCATTGTGTATTGAACCGCAGCTAATGTATACGAGCTCATTTTTTGAATCTGTTGAACCGCAGCTAATATTTAAGAGCTCCGTTTTTGCATTGTGTATTGTACCCCAGCTAATGTATGAGAGTTCATTTTTTGCATTGTGTATTGTACCCCAGCTAATGTATACGAGCTCATTTTTTGAATCTGTTGTACTGCAGCTAATATTTAAGAGCTCCGTTTTTGCATTGTGTATTGTACCCCAGCTAATGTATACAAGCTCATTTTTTGCATTGTGTATTGTACCCCAGCTAATGTGTACGAGCTCATTTTTTGAATCTGTCGTACCGCAGCTAATATTTAAGAGCTCAGTTTTTGTATTGTGTATTGTATCCCAGCTAATGTATGAGTTCATTTTTTGCATTGTGTATTGAACCGCAGCTAATGTATACGAGCTCATTTTTTGAATCTGTTGAACCGCAGCTAATATTTAAGAGCTCAGTTTTTTCATTGTCTATTGTACCCCAGCTAATGTATACGAGCTCATTTTTTGAATCTGTTGTACCGCAGCTAATATTTAAGAGCTCAGTTTTTGCATGTGTTGTATCACAGGTAATGTTTAAGAGCTCATCTTTTGCATTGTGTATTGTACCCCAGCTAATGTTTAAGAGCTCATTTTTTGCATTGTGTATTGTACCCCAGCTCATGTATACGAGCTCATTTTTTGTATACCGCAGCTAATATTTACAAGCTCAGTTTTTGCATGTGTTGTATCACAGCTAATGTTTGAGCTCATTTTTTGCAGTGTATTGTACCCCAGCTAATGTATAAGAGCTCATTTTTTGCATTGTCTATATTACCGCAGCTAATGTATACGAGCTCATTTTTTGAAAATGTTGTACCACAGCTACTATTTAAGAGCTCAGTTTTTGCATTGTGGATTGTACCCCAGCTAATGTATACAAGCGCATTTTTGCATTGTGTATTGTACCCCAGCTAATGTATACGAGCTCATTTTTTGAATCTGTTGTACCGCAGCTAATATTTAAGAGCTCCGTTTTTGCATTGTCTATTGTACCCCAGCTAATGTATATGAGCTCATTTTTTGCATTGTCTATATTACCGCAGCTAATGTATACGAGCTCATTTTTTGAAAATGTTGTACCACAGCTAATATTTAAGAGCTCAGTTTTTGCATTGTGCATTGTACCCCAGCTAATGTATAAGAGTTCATTTTTTGCATTGTGTATTGAACCGCAGCTAATGTATACGAACTCCATTTTTTGAATCTGTTGAACCGCAGCTTACATTTAAGAGCTCAGTTTTTTCATTGTCTCTTGTACCCCAGCTAATGTATACGAGCTCATTTTTTGCATTGTGTATTGTACCCCAGCTAATGTATACGAGCTCATTTTTTGTATCTGTTGTACTGCAGCTAATGTATTAGGTCTCATGTGTTACAGCTAATGTGTTAAAGCTAATGTGCTGCTCATGTCAAGTGTGTTCCAGCCCAGATGTTCCAGCCAAAGTGTTCCAGCCAACGTGTTCCAGCGAAGTTGAAAGCTGTGCAGGTAGAGGATGTATTATACCCCAGCTAATGTATACGAGCTCATTTTTTGCATTGTGTATTGTACCCCAGCTAATGTATACGAGCTCATTTTTTGAATCTTTTGTACTGCAGCTAATATTTAAGAGCTCAGTTTTTGCATTGTGTATTGTACCCCAGCTAATGTTTAAGAGCTCATTTTTTGCATTGTGTATTGTACCCCAGCTAATGTGTACGAGCTCATTTTTTGAATCTGTCGTACCCCAGCTAAAATTTAAGAGCTCAGTTTTTGCATTGTGTATTGTACCCCAGCTAATGTTTAAGAGCTCATTTTTTGCATTGTGTATTGTACCCCAGCTAATGTATAAGAGTTCATTTTTTGCATTGTGTATTGAACCGCAGCTAATGTATACGAGCTCATCTTTTGTATACCGCAGCTAATATTTACAAGCTCAGTTTTTGCATGTGTTGTATCACAGCTAATGTTTGAGCTCATTTTTTGAAGTGTATTGTACCCCAGCTAATGTATAAGAGCTCATTTTTTGCATTGTCTATATTACCGCTGCTAATGTATACGAGCTCATTTTTTGAAAATTTTGTACCGCAGCTAATATTTAAGAGCTCAGTTTTTGTATTGTGGATTGTACCCCAGCTAATGTATACAAGCTCATTTTTTGCATTGTGTATTGTACCCCAGCTAATGTATACGAGCTCATTTTTTGAATCTGTTGTACCGCAGCTAATATTTAAGAGCTCAGTTTTTGCATTGTGGATTGTACCCCAGCTAATGTATAAGAGTTCATTTTTTGCATTGTATTGAACCGCAGCTAATGTATACAAGCTCATTTTTTGAATCTGTTGTACTGCAGCTAATATTTAAGAGCTCAGTTTTTGCATTGTGGATTGTACCCCAGCTAATGTATAAGAGTTCATTTTTTGCATTGTATTGAACCGCAGCTAATGTATACAAGCTCATTTTTTGAATCTGTTGTACTGCAGCTAATATTTAAGAGCTCAGTTTTTGCATTGTGGATTGTACCCCAGCTAATGTATAAAAGTTCATTTTTTGCATTGTATTGTACCCCAGCTAATGTATACAAGCTCATTTTTTGCATTGTGCATTGTACCCCAGCTAATGTATACGAGCTCATTTTTTGAATCTGCTGTACTGCAGCAAATGTATTAGGTCTTATGTGTTACAGCTAATGTGTTAAAGCTAATGTACTACTCATGTCAAGTGTGTTCCAGCCCAGGTGTTCCAGACCAGGTGTTCCAGCCCAGGTGTTCCAGCCAAAGTGTTCCAGCCAACGTGTTCCAGCCAAGTTGAAAGCTGTGCAGGTAGAGGATGTATTATACCCCAGCTAATGTATACGAGCTCATTTTTTTCTTTGTGTATTGTACCCCAGCTAATGTATACGAGCTCATTTTTTGTATACCGCAGCTAATATTTACAAGCTCAGTTTTTGCATGTGTTGTATCACAGCTAATGTTTGAGCTCATTTTTTGCAGTGTATTGTACCCCAGCTAATGTTTAAGAGCTCAGTTTTTGCATTGTCTATTGTACCCCAGCAAATGTATACGAGCTCATTTGTTGCATTGTGTATTGTACCCCAGTTAATGTATACGAGCTCATTATTTGTATACCGCAGCTAATATTTACAAGCTCAGTTTTTGCATGTGTTGTATCACAGCTGATGTTTGAGCTCATTTTTTGCAGTGTATTGTACCCCAGCTAATATTTACAAGCTCAGTTTTTGCATGTGTTGTATCACAGCTGATGTTTGAGCTCATTTTTTGCATTGTGTATTGTACCCCAGCTAATGTATACGAGCTCATTTTTTCTATCTGTTGTACCGCAGCTAATCTATTAGGTCTTATGTGTTACAGTTAATGTGTTAAAGCTAATGTACTACTCATGTCAAGTGTGTTTCAGCCCAGGTGTTCCAGCCCAGGTGTTCCAGCCCAGGTGTTCCAGCCAAGTTGAAAGCTGTGCAGGTAGAGGATGTATTATACCCCAGCTAATGTATACGAGCTCATTTTTTGCATTGTGTATTGTACCCCAGCTAATGTATACGAGCTCATTTTTTGAATCTGTTGTACCGCAGCTAATATTTAAGAGCTCAGTTTTTGCATTGTGTAATGTACCCCAGCTAATGTTTAAGAGCTCATTTTTTGCATTGTGTATTGTACCCCAGCTAATGTATGAGTTCATTTTTTGTATTGTGTATTGAACCGCAGCTAATGTATACGAGCTCATTTTTTGTATACCGCAGCTAATATTTACAAGCTCAGTTTTTGCATGTGTTGTATCACAGCTAATGTTTGAGCTCATTTTTTGAAGTGTATTGTACCCCAGCTAATGTATGAGAGCTCATTTTTTGCATTGTCTATATTACCGCAGCTAATGTATACGAGCTCATTTTTGCATTGTGTATTGTACCCCAGCTAATGTATACGAGCTCATTTTTTGAATCTGTTGTACCGCAGCTAATATTTAAGAGCTCAGTTTTTGCATTGTGGATTGTACCCCAGCTAATGTATGCAAGCTCATTTTTTGCATTGTGTATTGTACCCCAGTTAATGTATACGAGCTCATTTTTTGTATACCGCAGCTAATATTTACAAGCTCAGTTTTTGCATGTGTTGTATCACAGCTGATGTTTGAGCTCATTTTTTGCAGTGTATTGTACCCCAGCTAATGTTTGAGCTCAGTTTTTGCATTGTCTATTGTACCCCAGCTAATGTATAAGAGCTCATTTTTTGCATTGTGTATTGTACCCCAGCTAATGTATACGAGCTCATTTTTTCTATCTGTTGTACCGCAGCTAATCTATTAGGTCTTATGTGTTACAGTTAATGTGTTAAAGCTAATGTACTACTCATGTCAAGTGTGTTTCAGCCCAGGTGTTCCAGCCCAGGTGTTCCAGCCCAGGTGTTCCAGCCAAAGTGTTCCAGCCAACTTGTTCCAGCCAAGTTGAAAGCTGTGCAGGTAGAGGATGTATTATACCCCAGCTAATGTATACGAGCTCATTTTTTGCATTGTGTATTGTACCCCAGCTAATGTATACGAGCTCATTTTTTGAATCTGTTGTACCGCAGCTAATATTTAAGAGCTCAGTTTTTGCATTGTGTATTGTACTCCAGCTAATGTTTAAGAGCTCATTTTTTGCATTGTGTATTGTACCCCAGCTAATGTATAAGAGTTCATTTTTTGCATTGTGTATTGAACCGCAGCTAATGTATACGAGCTCATTTTTTGTATACCGCAGCTAATATTTACAAGCTCAGTTTTTGCATGTGTTGTATCACAGCTAATGTTTGAGCTCATTTTTTGAAGTGTATTGTACCCCAGCTAATGTATTAGAGCTCATTTTTTGCATTGTCTATATTACCGCAGCTAATGTATACGAGCTCATTTTTGCATTGTGTATTGTACCCCAGCTAATGTATACGAGCTCATTTTTTGAATCTGTTGTACCGCAGCTAATATTTAAGAGCTCAGTTTTTGCATTGTGGATTGTACCCCAGCTAATGTATAAGAGCTCATTTTTTGAATCTGTCGTACCGCAGCTAATGTTTAAGAGCTCATTTTTTGCATTGTGTATTGTACCCCAGCTAATGTATAAGAGTTCATTTTTTGCATTGTGTATTGAACCGCAGCTAATGTATACGAACTCATTTTTTGAATCTGTTGAACCGCAGCTTACATTTAAGAGCTCAGTTTTTTCATTGTCTCTTGTACCCCAGCTAATGTATACGAGCTCATTTTTTGCATTGTGTATTGTACCCCAGCTAATGTATACGAGCTCATTTTTTGTATCTGTTGTACTGCAGCTCATGTATTAGGTCTGATGTGTTACAGCTAATGTGTTAAAGCTAATGTACTACTCATGTCAAGTGTGTTCCAGCCCAGGTGTTCCAGCCAAAGTGTTCCAGCCAACGTGTTCCAACCAAGTTGAAAGCTGTGAAGGTAGAGGATGTATTATACCCCAGCTAATGTATACGAGCTCATTTTTTGCATTGTGTATTGTACCCCAGCTAATGTATACGAGCTCATTTTGTTGTATACCGTAGCTAATTTTTAAAAGCACAGTTTTTGCACATGTTGTATCACAGCTAATGTTTGAGCTCTTTTTTTGCATTGTGTATTGTACCCCAGCTAATGTATACGAGCTCATTTTTTACAGTGTGTATTGTACCCCAGCTAATGTATACGAGCTCATTTTTTGTATCTGTTTTACCGCAGCTAAAATTGAAGAGCTCACTTTTTGCATTGTGCATTGTACCCCAGCTAATGTATCAGAGTTCATTTTTTGCATTGTGTATTGAACCGCAGCTAATGTATACGAGCTCATTTTTTTAACCTGTTGTACCCCAGCTAATATTTAAGAGCTCAGTTTTTGCATTGTGTATTGTACCCCAGCTAATGTATGAGAGTTCATTTTTTGCGTTGTGTATTGTACCCCAGCTAATGTGTACGAGCTCATTTTTTGAATCTGTTGTACTGCAGCTAATATTTAAGAGCTCCGTTTTTGCATTGTGTATTGTACCCCAGCTAATGTATACGAGCTCATTTTTTGCATTGTGTATTGTACCCCAGCTAATGTGTACGAGCTCATTTTTTGAATCTGTCGTACCGCAGCTAATATTTAAGAGCTCAGTTTTTGCATTGTGTATTGTACCCCAGCTAATGTTTAAGAGCTCAGTTTTTGCATTGTGTATTGTACCACAGCTAATGTATACAAGCTCATTTTTTGCATTGTGTATTGTACCCCAGCTAATGTATACGAGCTCATTTTTTGAATCTGTTGTACTGCAGCTAATATTTAAGAGCTCAGTTTTTGCATTGTGGATTGTACCCCAGCTAATGTATAAGAGTTCATTTTTTGCATTGTATTGAACCGCAGCTAATGTATACAAGCTCATTTTTTGAATCTGTTGTACTGCAGCTAATATTTAAGAGCTCAGTTTTTGCATTGTGTATTGTGCCCCAGCTAATGTATACAAGCTCATTTTTTGCATTGTGCATTGTACCCCAGCTAATGCATACGAGCTCATTTTTTGAATCTGCTGTACTGCAGCAAATGTATTAGGTCTTATGTGTTACAGCTAATGTGTTAAAGCTAATGTACTACTCATGTCAAGTGTGTTCCAGCCCAGGTGTTCCAGACCAGGTGTTCCAGCACAGGTGTTCCAGCCAAAGTGTTCCAGCCAACGTGTTCCAGCCAAGTTGAAAGCTGTGCAGGTAGAGGATGTATTATACCCCAGCTAATGTATACGAGCTCATTTTTTGCTTTGTGTATTGTACCCCAGCTAATGTATACGAGCTCATTTTTTGTATACCGCAGCTAATATTTACAAGCTCAGTTTTTGCATGTGTTGTATCACAGCTGATGTTTGAGCTCATTTTTTGCAGTGTATTGTACCCCAGCTAATGTTTGAGCTCAGTTTTTGCATTGTCTATTGTACCCCAGCTAATGTATACGAGCTCATTTTTTGCATTGTGTATTGTACCCCAGCTAATGTATACGAGCTCATTTTTTCTATCTGTTGTACCGCAGCTAATCTATTAGGTCTTATGTGTTACAGCTAATGTGTTAAAGCTAATGTACTACTCATGTCAAGTGTGTTTCAGCCCAGGTGTTCCAGCCCAGGTGTTCCAGCCCAGGTGTTCCAGCCAAAGTGTTCCAGCCAACTTGTTCCAGCCAAGTTGAAAGCTGTGCAGGTAGAGGATGTATTATACCCCAGCTAATGTATACGAGCTCATTTTTTGCATTGTGTATTGTACCCCAGCTAATGTATACGAGCTCATTTTTTGAATCTGTTGTACCGCAGCTAATATTTAAGAGCTCAGTTTTTGCATTGTGTATTGTACCCCAGCTAATGTGTAAGAGCTCATTTTTTGCATTGTGTATTGTACCCCAGCTAATGTATAAGAATTCATTTTTTGCATTGTGTATTGAACCGCAGCTAATGTATACAAGCTCATTTTTTGAATCTGTTGTACTGCAGCTAATATTTAAGAGCTCCGTTTTTGCATTGTGTATATTACCCCAGCTAATGTATACGAGCTCATTTTTTGAATCTGCTGTACTGCAGCAAATGTATTAGGTCTTATGTGTTACAGCTAATGTGTTAAAGCTAATGTACTACTCATGTCAAGTGTGTTCCAGCCCAGGTGTTCCAGACCAGGTGTTCCAGCCCAGGTGTTCCAGCCAAAGTGTTCCAGCCAACGTGTTCCAACCAAGTTGAAAGCTGTGAAGGTAGAGGATGTATTATACCCCAGCTAATGTATACGAGCTCATTTTTTGCATTGTGTATTGTACCCCAGCTAATGTTTAAGAGCTCATTTTTTGCATTGTGTATTGTACCCCTGCTAATGTATACAAGCTCATTTTTTGCATTGTGTATTGTACCCCAGCTAATGTATACGAGCTCATTTTTTGAATCTGTTGTACCGCAGCTAATATTTAAGAGCTCAGTTTTTGCATTGTGGATTGTACCCCAGCTAATGTATAAGAGTTCATTTTTTGCATTGTATTGAACCGCAGCTAATGTATACAAGCTCATTTTTTGAATCTGTTGTACTGCAGCTAATATTTAAGAGCTCAGTTTTTGCATTGTGGATTGTACCCCAGCTAATGTATAAGAGTTCATTTTTTGCATTGTATTGAACCGCAGCTAATGTATACAAGCTCATTTTTTGAATCTGTTGTACTGCAGCTAATATTTAAGAGCTCCGTTTTTGCATTGTGTATTGTACCCCAGCTAATGTATACAAGCTCATTTTTTGCATTGTGCATTGTACCCCAGCTAATGCATACGAGCTCATTTTTTGAATCTGCTGTACTGCAGCAAATGTATTAGGTCTTATGTGTTACAGCTAATGTGTTAAAGCTAATGTACTACTCATGTCAAGTGTGTTCCAGCCCAGGTGTTCCAGACCAGGTGTTCCAGCCCAGGTGTTCCAGCCAAAGTGTTCCAGCCAACGTGTTCCAGCCAAGTTGAAAGCTGTGCAGGTAGAGGATGTATTATACCCCAGCTAATGTATACGAGCTCATTTTTTGCATTGTGTATTGTACCCCAGCTAATGTATACGAGCTCATTTTTTGTATACCGCAGCTAATATTTACAAGCTCAGTTTTTGCATGTGTTGTATCACAGCTGATGTTTGAGCTCATTTTTTGCAGTGTATTGTACCCCAGCTAATGTTTGAGCTCAGTTTTTGCATTGTCTATTGTACCCCAGCTAATGTATACGAGCTCATTTTTTGCATTGTGTATTGTACCCCAGCTAATGTATACGAGCTCATTTTTTCTATCTGTTGTACCGCAGCTAATCTATTAGGTCTTATGTGTTACAGCTAATGTGTTAAAGCTAATGTACTACTCATGTCAAGTGTGTTTCAGCCCAGGTGTTCCAGCCCAGGTGTTCCAGCCAAAGTGTTCCAGCCAACTTGTTCCAGCCAAGTTGAAAGCTGTGCAGGTAGAGGATGTATTATACCCCAGCTAATGTATACGAGCTCATTTTTTGCATTGTGTATTGTACCCCAGCTAATGTATACGAGCTCATTTTTTGAATCTGTTGTACCGCAGCTAATATTTAAGAGCTCAGTTTTTGCATTGTGTATTGTACCCCAGCTAATGTGTAAGAGCTCATTTTTTGCATTGTGTATTGTACCCCAGCTAATGTATAAGAATTCATTTTTTGCATTGTGTATTGAACCGCAGCTAATGTATACGAGCTCATCTTTTGTATACCGCAGCTAATATTTACAAGCTCAGTTTTTGCATGTGTTGTATCACAGCTAATTTTTGAGCTCATTTTTTGAAGTGTATTGTACCCCAGCTAATGTATAAGAGCTCATTTTTTGCATTGTCTATATTACCGCTGCTAATGTATACGAGCTCATTTTTTGAAAATGTTGTACCGCAGCTAATATTTAAGAGCTCAGTTTTTGTATTGTGGATTGTACCCCCGCTAATGTATACAAGCTCATTTTTTGCATTGTGTATTGTACCCCAGCTAATGTATAAGAGTTCATTTTTTGCATTGTATTGAACCGCAGCTAATGTATACAAGCTCATTTTTTGAATCTGTTGTACTGCAGCTAATATTTAAGAGCTCCGTTTTTGCATTGTGTATATTACCCCAGCTAATGTATACGAGCTCATTTTTTGAATCTGCTGTACTGCAGCAAATGTATTAGGTCTTATGTGTTACAGCTAATGTGTTAAAGCTAATGTACTACTCATGTCAAGTGTGTTCCAGCCCAGGTGTTCCAGACCAGGTGTTCCAGCCCAGGTGTTCCAGCCAAAGTGTTCCAGCCAACGTGTTCCAACCAAGTTGAAAGCTGTGAAGGTAGAGGATGTATTATACCCCAGCTAATGTATACGAGCTCATTTTTTGCATTGTGTATTGTACCCCAGCTAATGTATACGAGCTCATTTTGTTGTATACCGTAGCTAATATTTACAAGCTCAGTTTTTGCACGTGTTGTATCACAGCTAATGTTTGAGCTCTTTTTTTGCATTGTGTATTGTACCCCAGCTAATGTATACGAGCTCATTTTTTACAGTGTGTATTGTACCCCAGCTAATGTATACGAGCTCATTTTTTGTATCTGTTGTACCGCAGCTAAAATTGAAGAGCTCACTTTTTGCATTGTGCTTTGTACCCCAGCTAATGTATCGGAGTTCATTTTTTGCATTGTGTATTGAACCGCAGCTAATGTATACAAGCTCATTTTTTTTTAACCTGTTGTACCCCAGCTAATATTTAAGAGCTCAGTTTTTGCATTGTGTATTGTACCCCAGCTAATGTATGAGAGTTCATTTTTTGCATTGTGTATTGTACCCCAGCTAATGTGTACGAGCTCATTTTTTGAATCTGTTGTACTGCAGCTAATATTTAAGAGCTCCGTTTTTGCATTGTGTATTGTACCCCAGCTAATGTATACAAGCTCATTTTTTGCATTGTGTATTGTACCCCAGCTAATGTGTACGAGCTCATTTTTTGAATCTGTCGTACCGCAGCTAATATTTAAGAGCTCAGTTTTTGTATTGTGTATTGTACCCCAGCTAATGTATGAGTTCATTTTTTGCATTGTGTATTGAACCGCAGCTAATGTATACGAGCTCATTTTTTGAATCTTTTGAACCGCAGCTAATATTTAAGAGCTCAGTTTTTTCATTGTCTATTGTACCCCAGCTAATGTATACGAGCTCATTTTTTGAATCTGTTGTACCGCAGCTAATATTTAAGAGCTCAGTTTTTGCATGTGTTGTATCACAGGTAATGTTTAAGAGCTCATCTTTTGCATTGTGTATTGTACCCCAGCTAATGTTTAAGAGCTCATTTTTTGCATTGTGTATTGTACCCCAGCTCATGTATACGAGCTCATTTTTTGTATACCGCAGCTAATATTTACAAGCTCAGTTTTTGCATGTGTTGTATCACAGCTAATGTTTGAGCTCATTTTTTGCAGTGTATTGTACCCCAGCTAATGTATAAGAGCTCATTTTTTGCATTGTCTATATTACCGCAGCTAATGTATACGAGCTCATTTTTTGAAAATGTTGTACCACAGCTAATATTTAAGAGCTCAGTTTTTGCATTGTGGATTGTACCCCAGCTAATGTATACAAGCGCATTTTTGCATTGTGTATTGTACCCCAGCTAATGTATACGAGCTCATTTTTTGAATCTGTTGTACCGCAGCTAATATTTAAGAGCTCCGTTTTTGCATTGTGTATTGTACCCCAGCTAATGTATACAAGCTCATTTTTTGCATTGTGTATTGTACCCCAGCTAATGTACACGAGCTCATTTTTTGAATCTGTTGTGCCGCAGCTAATATTTAAGAGCTCGTTTTTGCATTGTGTATTGTACCCCAGCTAATGTATAAGAGTTCATTTTTTGCATTGCATTGAACCGCAGCTAATGTATACGAGCTCATTTTTTGCATTGTGCATTGTACCCCAGCTAATGTATAAGAGTTCATTTTTTTCATTGTGTATTGAACCGCAGCTAATGTATACGAACTCCATTTTTTGAATCTGTTGAACCGCAGCTTACATTTAAGAGCTCAGTTTTTTCATTGTCTCTTGTACCCCAGCTAATGTATACGAGCTCATTTTTTGCATTGTGTATTGTACCCCAGCTAATGTATACGAGCTCATTTTTTGTATCTGTTGTACTGCAGCTAATGTATTAGGTCTCATGTGTTACAGCTAATGTGTTAAAGCTAATGTACTGCTCATGTCAAGTGTGTTCCAGCCCAGGTGTTCCAGCCCAGGTGTTCCAGCCCAGGTGTTCCAGCCAAAGTGTTCCAGCCAACGTGTTCCAGCGAAGTTGAAAGCTGTGCAGGTAGAGGATGTATTATACCCCAGCTAATGTATACGAGCTCATTTTTTGCATTGTGTATTGTACCCCAGCTAATGTATACGAGCTCATTTTTTGAATCTGTTGTACTGCAGGTAATATTTAAGAGCTCAGTTTTTGCATTGTGTATTGTACCCCAGCTAATGTTTAAGAGCTCATTTTTTGCATTGTGTATTGTACCCCAGCTAATGTGTACGAGCTCATTTTTTGAATCTGTCGTACCGCAGCTAATATTTAAGAGCTCAGTTTTTTGCATTGTGTATTTTACCCTGGCTAATGTTTAAGAGCTCATTTTTTGCATTGTGTATTGAACCGCAGCTAATGTATACGAGCTCATCTTTTGTATACCGCAGCTAATATTTACAAGCTCAGTTTTTGCATGTGTTGTATCACAGCTAATGTTTGAGCTCATTTTTTGAAGTGTATTATACCCCAGCTAATGTATAAGAGCTCATTTTTTGCATTGTCTATATTACCGCTGCTAATGTATACGAGCTCATTTTTTGAAAATGTTGTACCGCAGCTAATATTTAAGAGCTCAGTTTTTGTATTGTGGATTGTACCCCAGCTAATGTATACAAGCTCATTTTTTTGCATTGTGTATTGTACCCCAGCTAATGTATACGAGCTCATTTTTTGAATCTCTTGTACCGCAGCTAATATTTAAGAGCTCAGTTTTTGCATTGTGGATTGTACCCCAGCTAATGTATACAAGCTCATTTTTTGCATTGTGTATTGTACCCCAGCTAATGTGTACGAGCTCATTTTTTGAATCTGTCGTACCGCAGCTAATATTTAAGAGCTCAGTTTTTGTATTGTGTATTGTACCCCAGCTAATGTATGAGTTCATTTTTTGCATTGTGTATTGAACCGCAGCTAATGTATACGAGCTCATTTTTTGAATCTTTTGAACCGCAGCTAATATTTAAGAGCTCAGTTTTTTCATTGTCTATTGTACCCCAGCTAATGTATACGAGCTCATTTTTTGAATCTGTTGTACCGCAGCTAATATTTAAGAGCTCAGTTTTTGCATGTGTTGTATCACAGGTAATGTTTAAGAGCTCATCTTTTGCATTGTGTATTGTACCCCAGCTAATGTTTAAGAGCTCATTTTTTGCATTGTGTATTGTACCCCAGCTCATGTATACGAGCTCATTTTTTGTATACCGCAGCTAATATTTACAAGCTCAGTTTTTGCATGTGTTGTATCACAGCTAATGTTTGAGCTCATTTTTTGCAGTGTATTGTACCCCAGCTAATGTATAAGAGCTCATTTTTTGCATTGTCTATATTACCGCAGCTAATGTATACGAGCTCATTTTTTGAAAATGTTGTACCACAGCTAATATTTAAGAGCTCAGTTTTTGCATTGTGGATTGTACCCCAGCTAATGTATACAAGCGCATTTTTGCATTGTGTATTGTACCCCAGCTAATGTATACGAGCTCATTTTTTGAATCTGTTGTACCGCAGCTAATATTTAAGAGCTCCGTTTTTGCATTGTGTATTGTACCCCAGCTAATGTATACAAGCTCATTTTTTGCATTGTGTATTGTACCCCAGCTAATGTACACGAGCTCATTTTTTGAATCTGTTGTGCCGCAGCTAATATTTAAGAGCTCGTTTTTGCATTGTGTATTGTACCCCAGCTAATGTATAAGAGTTCATTTTTTGCATTGCATTGAACCGCAGCTAATGTATACGAGCTCATTTTTTGCATTGTGCATTGTACCCCAGCTAATGTATAAGAGTTCATTTTTTTCATTGTGTATTGAACCGCAGCTAATGTATACGAACTCCATTTTTTGAATCTGTTGAACCGCAGCTTACATTTAAGAGCTCAGTTTTTTCATTGTCTCTTGTACCCCAGCTAATGTATACGAGCTCATTTTTTGCATTGTGTATTGTACCCCAGCTAATGTATACGAGCTCATTTTTTGTATCTGTTGTACTGCAGCTAATGTATTAGGTCTCATGTGTTACAGCTAATGTGTTAAAGCTAATGTACTGCTCATGTCAAGTGTGTTCCAGCCCAGGTGTTCCAGCCCAGGTGTTCCAGCCCAGGTGTTCCAGCCAAAGTGTTCCAGCCAACGTGTTCCAGCGAAGTTGAAAGCTGTGCAGGTAGAGGATGTATTATACCCCAGCTAATGTATACGAGCTCATTTTTTGCATTGTGTATTGTACCCCAGCTAATGTATACGAGCTCATTTTTTGAATCTGTTGTACTGCAGGTAATATTTAAGAGCTCAGTTTTTGCATTGTGTATTGTACCCCAGCTAATGTTTAAGAGCTCATTTTTTGCATTGTGTATTGTACCCCAGCTAATGTGTACGAGCTCATTTTTTGAATCTGTCGTACCGCAGCTAATATTTAAGAGCTCAGTTTTTTGCATTGTGTATTTTACCCTGGCTAATGTTTAAGAGCTCATTTTTTGCATTGTGTATTGAACCGCAGCTAATGTATACGAGCTCATCTTTTGTATACCGCAGCTAATATTTACAAGCTCAGTTTTTGCATGTGTTGTATCACAGCTAATGTTTGAGCTCATTTTTTGAAGTGTATTATACCCCAGCTAATGTATAAGAGCTCATTTTTTGCATTGTCTATATTACCGCTGCTAATGTATACGAGCTCATTTTTTGAAAATGTTGTACCGCAGCTAATATTTAAGAGCTCAGTTTTTGTATTGTGGATTGTACCCCAGCTAATGTATACAAGCTCATTTTTTTGCATTGTGTATTGTACCCCAGCTAATGTATACGAGCTCATTTTTTGAATCTCTTGTACCGCAGCTAATATTTAAGAGCTCAGTTTTTGCATTGTGGATTGTACCCCAGCTAATGTATAAGAGTTCATTTTTTGCATTGTATTGAACCGCAGCTAATGTATACAAGCTCATTTTTTGAATCTGTTGTACCACAGCTAATATTTAAGAGCTCCGTTTTTGCATTGTGTATTGTATCCCAGTTAATGTATACAAGCTCATTTTTTGCATTGTGCATTGTACCCCAGCTAATGTATACGAGCTCATTTTTTGAATATGCTGTACTGCAGCAAATGTATTAGGTCTTATGTGTTACAGCTAATGTGTTAAAGCTAATATACTACTCATGTCAAGTGTGTTCCAGCCCAGGTGTTCCAGACCAGGTGTTCCAGCCAACGTGTTCCAGCCAAGTTGAAAGCTGTGCAGGTAGAGGATGTATTATACCCCAGCTAATGTATACGAGCTCATTTTTTGCTTTGTGTATTGTACCCCAGCTAATGTATACGAGCTCATTTTTTGCATTGTGTATTGTACCCCAGTTAATGTATACGAGCTCATTTTTTGTATACCGCAGCTAATATTTTCAAGCTCAGTTTTTGCATGTGTTGTATCACAGCTGATGTTTGAGCTCATTTTTTGCAGTGTATTGTACCCCAGCTAATGTTTAAGAGCTCAGTTTTTGCATTGTCTATTGTACCCCAGCTAATGTATAAGAGCTCATTTTTTGCATTGTGTATTGTACCCCAGCTAATGTATACGAGCTCATTTTTTCTATGTGTTGTACCGCAGCTAATCTATTAGGTCTTATGTGTTACAGCTAATGTGTTAAAGCTAATGTACTACTCATGTCAAGTGTGTTTCAGCCCAGGTGTTCCAGCCCAGGTGTTCCAGCCCAGGTGTTCCAGCCAACTTGTTCCAGCCAAGTTGAAAGCTGTGCAGGTAGAGGATGTATTATACCCCAGCTAATGTATACGAGCTCATTTTTTGAATCTGTTGTACCGCAGCTAATATTTAAGAGCTCAGTTTTTGCATTGTGTATTGTACCCCAGCTAATGTTTAAGAGCTCATTTTTTGCATTGTGTATTGTACCCCAGCTAATGTATAAGAGTTCATTTTTTGCATTGTGTATTGAACCGCAGCTAATGTATACGAGCTCATTTTTTGTATACCGCAGCTAATATTTACAAGCTCAGTTTTTGCATGTGTTGTATCACAGCTAATGTTTGAGCTCATTTTTTGAAGTATTGTACCCCAGCTAATGTATTAGAGCTCATTTTTTGCATCGTCTATGTTACCGCAGCTAATGTATACGAGCTCATTTTTGCATTGTGTATTGTACCCCAGC
The DNA here is from genome assembly GCF_022539595.1 of Amphiprion ocellaris. NCBI lineage: Eukaryota > Metazoa > Chordata > Actinopteri > Pomacentridae > Amphiprion > Amphiprion ocellaris. Next base: position 6,406 of record NW_026559398.1, on the reverse strand, counting down.
TAATGTATACGAGCTCATTTTTTGAATCTGTTGTACCGCAGCTAATATTTAAGAGCTCAGTTTTTGCATTGTGGATTGTACCCCAGCTAATGTATAAGAGCTCATTTTTTGAATCTGTCGTACCGCAGCTAATGTTTAAGAGCTCATTTTTTGCATTGTGGATTGTACCCCAGCTAATGTATAAGAGTTCATTTTTTGCATTGTGTATTGAACCGCAGCTAATGTATACGAACTCATTTTTTGAATCTGTTGAAGCGCAGCTTACATTTAAGAGCTCAGTTTTTTCATTGTCTCTTGTACCCCAGCTAATGTATACGAGCTCATTTTTTGCATTGTGTATTGTACCCCAGCTAATGTATACGAGCTCATTTTTTGTATCTGTTGTACTGCAGCTCATGTATTAGGTCTGATGTGTTACAGCTAATGTGTTAAAGCTAATGTACTACTCATGTCAAGTGTGTTCCAGCCCAGGTGTTCCAGCCAAAGTGTTCCAGCCCAGGTGTTCCAACCAAGTTGAAAGCTGTGAAGGTAGAGGATGTATTATACCCCAGCTAATGTATACGAGCTCATTTTTGCATTGTGTATTGTACCCCAACTAATGTATACAAGCTCATTTTGTTGTATACCGTAGCTAATATTTAAAAGCACAGTTTTTGCACATGTTGTATCACAGCTAATTTTTGAGCTCTTTTTTTGCATTGTGTATTGTACCCCAGCTAATGTATACGAGCTCATTTTTTACAGTGTGTATTGTACCCCAGCTAATGTATACGAGCTCATTTTTTTTATCTGTTGTACCGCAGCTAAAATTGAAGAGCTCACTTTTTGCATTGTGCATTGTACCCCAGCTAATGTATCAGAGTTCATTTTTTACATTGTGTATTGAACCGCAGCTAATGTATACGAGCTCATTTTTTTAACCTGTTGTACCCCAGCTAATATTTAAGAGCTCAGTTTTTGCATTGTGTATTGTACCCCAGCTAATGTATGAGAGTTCATTTTTTGCATTGTGTATTGTACCCCCGCTAATGTGTACGAGCTCATTTTTTGCATTGTGTATTGTACCCCAGCTAATGTGTACGAGCTCATTTTTTGAATCTGTCGTACCGCAGCTAATATTTAAGAGCTCAGTTTTTGCATTGTGTATTGAACCGCAGCTAATGTATACGAGCTCATTTTTTGAATCTGTTGAACCGCAGCTAATATTTAAGAGCTCAGTTTTTTCATTGTCTATTGTACCCCAGCTAATGTATCAGAGCTCATTTTTTGCATTGTGTATTGTACCCCAGCTAATGTATACGAGCTCATTTTTTGAATCTGTTGTACCGCAGCTAATATTTAAGAGCTCAGTTTTTACATGTGTTGTATCACAGGTAATGTTTAAGAGCTCATCTTTTGCATTGTGTATTGTACCCCAGCTAATGTTTAAGAGCTCATTTTTTGCAGTGTATTCTACCCCAGCTAATGTATACGAGCTCATTTTTTGAATCTGTTGTACCGCAGCTAATATTTACAAGCTCAGTTTTTGCACGTGTTGTATCACAGCTAATGTTTGAGCTCATTTTTTGAATCTGTTGTACCACAGCTAATATTTAAGAGCTCAGTTTTTGCATTGTGGATTGTACCCCAGCTAATGTATACAAGCGCATTTTTGCATTGTGTATTGTACCCCAGCTAATGTATACGAGCTCATTTTTTGTATACCGCAGCTAATATTTACAAGCTCAGTTTTTGCATGTGTTGTATCACAGCTAATGTTTGAGCTCATTTTTTGCAGTGTATTGTACCCCAGCTAATGTATGAGCTCATTTTTTGCATTGTCTATATTACCGCAGCTAATGTATACAAGCTCATTTTTTGAAAATGTTGTACCCCAGCTAACATTTAAGAGCTCAGTTTTTACATTGTGTATATTACCCGCAGCTAATGTATACGAGCTCATTTTTTGAAAATGTTGTACCGCAGCTAATGTATACAAGCTCATTTTTGCATTGTGTATTGTACCCCAGCTAATGTATACGAGCTCATTTTTTCTATCTGTTGTACCGCAGCTAATCTATTAGGTCTTATGTGTTACAGCTAATGTGTTAAAGCTAATGTACTACTCATGTCAAGTGTGTTCCAGCCCAGGTGTTCCAGCCCAGGTGTTCCAGCCAAAGAGTTCCAGCCAACTTGTTCCAGCCAAGTTTAAAGCTGTGCAGGTAGAGGATGTATTATACCCCAGCTAATGTATACGAGCTCATTTTTTGCATTGTGTATTGTACCCCAGCTAATGTATACGAGCTCATTTTTTGAATCTGTTGTACCGCAGCTAATATTTAAGAGCTCAGTTTTTGCATTGTGTATTGTACCCCAGCTAATGTTTAAGAGCTCATTTTTTGCATTGTGTATTGTACCCCAGCTAATGTATAAGAGTTCATTTTTTGCATTGTGTATTGAACCGCAGCTAATGTATACGAGGTCATTTTTTGTATACCGCAGCTAATATTTACAAGCTCAGTTTTTGCATGTGTTGTATCACAGCTAATGTTTGAGCTCATTTTTTGAAGTGTATTGTACCCCAGCTAATGTATTAGAGCTCATTTTTTGCATTGTCTATATTACCGCAGCTAATGTATACGAGCTCATTTTTGCATTGTGTATTGTACCCCAGCTAATGTATACGAGCTCATTTTTTGAATCTGTTGTACCGCAGCTAATATTTAAGAGCTCAGTTTTTGCATTGTGGATTGTACCCCAGCTAATGTATAAGAGCTCATTTTTTGAATCTGTCGTACCGCAGCTAATGTTTAAGAGCTCATTTTTTGCATTGTGTATTGTACCCCAGCTAATGTATAAGAGTTCATTTTTTGCATTGTGTATTGAACCCCAGCTAATGTATAAGAGTTCATTTTTTGAATCTGTTGAACCGCAGCTTACATTTAAGAGCTCAGTTTTTTCATTGTCTCTTGTACCCCAGCTAATGTATACGAGCTCATTTTTTGCATTGTGTATTGTACCCCAGCTAATGTATACGAGCTCATTTTTTGTATCTGTTGTACTGCAGCTCATGTATTAGGTCTGATGTGTTACAGCTAATGTGTTAAAGCTAATGTACTACTCATGTCAAGTGTGTTCCAGCCCAGGTGTTCCAGCCCAGGTGTTCCAGCCAAAGTGTTCCAGCCAACGTGTTCCAACCAAGTTGAAAGCTGTGAAGGTAGAGGATGTATTATACCCCAGCTAATGTATACGAGCTCATTTTTTGCATTGTGTATTGTACCCCAGCTAATGTATACGAGCTCATTTTTTGAATCTGTTATACTGCAGCTAATATTTAAGAGCTCATTTTTTGCATTGTGTATTGTACCCCAGCTAATGTGTACGAGCTCATTTTTTGAATCTGTCGTACCGCAGCTAATATTTAAGAGCTCAGTTTTTGCATTGTGTATTGTACTCCAGCTAATGTTTAAGAGCTCATTTTTTGCATTGTGTATTGTACCCCAGCTAATGTATAAGAGTTCATTTTTTGCATTGTGTATTGTACCGCAGCTAATGTATACGAGCTCATCTTTTGTATACCGCAGCTAATATTTACAAGCTCAGTTTTTGCATGTGTTGTATCACAGCTAATGTTTGAGCTCATTTTTTGCATTGTGTATTGTACCCCAGCTAATGTATAAGAGTTCATTTTTTGCATTGTGTATTGAACCGCAGCTAATGTATACGAGCTCATTTTTTGTATACCGCAGCTAATATTTACAAGCTCAGTTTTTGCATGTGTTGTATCACAGCTAATGTTTGAGCTCATTTTTTGAAGTGTATTGTACCCCAGCTAATGTATTAGAGCTCATTTTTTGCATTGTCTATATTACCGCAGCTAATGTATACGAGCTCATTTTTGCATTGTGTATTGTACCGCAGCTAATGTATACGAGCTCATTTTTTGAATCTGTTGTACCGCAGCTAATATTTAAGAGCTCAGTTTTTGCATTGTGGATTGTACCCCAGCTAATGTATAAGAGCTCATTTTTTGAATCTGTCGTACCGCAGGTAATGTTTAAGAGCTCATTTTTTGCATTGTGTATTGTACCCCAGCTAATGTATACAAGCTCATTTTTTGCATTGTGTATTGTACCCCAGCTAATGTGTACGAGCTCATTTTTGAATCTGTCGTACCGCAGCTAATATTTAAGAGCTCAGTTTTTGCATTGTGTATTGAACCGCAGCTAATGTATACGAGCTCATTTTTTGAATCTGTTGAACCGCAGCTAATATTTAAGAGCTCAGTTTTTTCATTGTCTATTGTACCCCAGCTAATGTATAAGAGCTCATTTTTTGCATTGTGTATTGTACCCCAGCTAATGTATACGAGCTCATTTTTTGAATCTGTTGTACCGCAGCTAATATTTAAGAGCTCAGTTTTTGCATGTGTTGTATCACAGGTAATGTTTAAGAGCTCATCTTTTGCATTGTGTATTGTACCCCAGCTAATGTTTAAGAGCTCATTTTTTGCATTGTGTATTCTACCCCAGCTAATGTATACGAGCTCATTTTTTGAATCTATATTACCGCAGCTAATATTTACAAGCTCAGTTTTTGCATGTGTTGTATCACAGCTAATGTTTGAGCTCATTTTTTGAATCTGTTGTACCACAGCTAATATTTAAGAGCTCAGTTTTTGCATTGTGGATTGTACCCCAGCTAATGTATACAAGCGCATTTTTGCATTGTGTATTGTACCCCAGCTAATGTATACGAGCTCATTTTTTGAATCTGTTGTACCGCAGCTAATATTTAAGAGCTCCGTTTTTGCATTGTGGATTGTACTCCAGCTAATGTATAAGAGTTCATTTTTTAGCATTGCATTCGAACCGCAGCTAATGTATACAAGCTCATTTTTTTGAATCTGTTGTACTGCAGCTAATACTTTAAGAGCTCCGTTTTTGCATTGTGTATTATACCCCAGCTAATGTTTAAGAGCTCATTTTTTGCATTGTGGATTGTACCCCAGCTAATGTATAAGAGTTCATTTTTTGCATTGCATTGAACCGCAGCTAATGTATACAAGCTCATTTTTTGAATCTGTTGTACCGCAGCCGTAATATTTAAGAGCTCCGTTTTTGCATTGTGGATTGTACCCCAGCTAATGTATAAGAGTTCATTTTTTTGCATTGCATTGAACCGCAGCTAATGTATACGAGCTCATTTTTTGAATCTGTTGTACTCGCAGCTAATATTCTAAGAGCTCCGTTTTTGCATTGTGTATTGTACCCCAGCTAATGTTTAAGAGCTCATTTTTTGCATTGTGTATTGAACCGCAGCTAATGTATACGAACTCCATTTTTTGAAATCTGTTGAACCGCATGCTTACATTTAAGAGTTCAATTTTTTCATTATTCTCTTGTACCCCAAGCTAATGTATACGAGCTCATTTTTTGCATTGTGTATTGTACCCCAGCTAATGTATACCGAGCTCATTTTTTGTATCTGTTGTACTGCAGCTAATGTATTAGGTCTCATGTGTTACAGCTAATGTGGTTAAAGCTAATGTACTGCTCATGTCAAGTGTGTTCCAGCCCAGGTGTTCCAGCCAAAGTGTTCCAGCGAAATCGAAAAGCTGTGCAGGTAGAGGATGTATTATACCCCAGCTAATGTATACGAGCCTCATTTTTTGCATTGTGTATTGTACCCCAGCTAATGTATATCGAGCTCATTTTTTGAATCTGTTGTACTGCAGCTAATATTTAAGAGCTCAGTTTTTTGCAGTTGTGTTATTGTACCCCAGCTAATGTTTAAGAGCTCATTTTTTGCATTGTGTATTGTACCCAGCTAATGTGTACGAGCTCAGTTTTTTGAATCTGTCGTACCGCAGCTAATATTTAAGAGCTCAGTTTTTGCATTGTGTATTGTACCCCAGCTAATGTTTAAGAGCTCATTTTTTGCATTGTGTATTGTACCCCAGCTAATGTATAAGAGTTCATTTTTTGCCATTGTGTATTTGAACCCGCAGCTAATGTATACGAGCTCATCTTTTTGTTATACCGCAGCTAATATTTACAAGCTCAGTTTTTGCATGTGTTGTATCACAGCTAATGTTTGAGCTCATTTTTGTGAAGTGTATTGTACCCCAGCTAATGTATAAGAGCTCATTTTTTGCATTGTCTATATTACCGTTGCTAATGTATACGAGCTCATTTTTTGAATCTGTTGTAGCCAGCAGCTAATAATTTAAGAGCTCAGTTTTTGCATTGTGGATTTGTACTCCAGCTAATGTTATAAGAGTTCATTTTTTTTGCATTTGCATTGAACCGCAGCTCAATGTATACCAGCGCTCATTTTTTGAATCTGTTGTACTGCCAGCTAATATTTAAGAGCATCCGTTTTTGCATTGTGTATTATACCCCAGCGCAATGTTAAGAGCTCATTT
>NW_026559397.1:0-32759 GCF_022539595.1 Amphiprion ocellaris | reverse complement strand
ACTTTCATTCAATTTAGTAAATTCTGCATAACAAAAATGACAAGATTATAGACCTACTAAAATCTATTACATATTTATTTCCTATATTTTACAATAATCTATTACACATTATTTGGAAATTTCTTATATGTTTATAGGAATTTTATTACTACTATGGTAACATAGTACACCGTAACTTATTTCAAATCTATGATAATGTAGGGAAAATAGTAATTATTATGTAATTTGTGTGTCTGGAAGGATCCTTTAATAAAAGATTCTGTAAACATATCAAGAAGAGGTGTTTAACAAGCTGTCTTTGAAATGTTTACATTAATCATTTCTAAAATATCCATGGAAATGTAGGAAAAATAATTCACTTTTACATTTTTATGGTAGTGTGGGTAGACATTGTAGTTTAGAATATCATAATTTTAGCATTGTGGCGCACATTTATAGCAATTTAATGTGCATTTAATACATTTCTTAAATTAATTTAGTGTTATTTTATAGCAATTTTGTACAGTTATGCATTAAAAAAAATACAAAATACAAATCTGTCACCTGTCAGAAATTTGTGACAATTTCACACAAAATGTAAGATAGGCTACAATGGCAAAAGTAAATGACATTTATTCCAAATATAGATTGATTTCATATAAATGTATTATAATTTATTGTAATTTTGCACAACAGCTGTTAAAGTAAAAACTTGTTGCAGTTGATATATCTGCTGTACGTTGACATAAAAATGTCTCCACATCAGATTGTGCAGATGGACACATGAAGAAAAGTACCAGAAATCCTACACCTTCATAACATTATGAGAAAACATTGCTTTGCAGTTGTGAAAAGTATGTTAGTCCTTTAGCAAAAATTTCCATTTCTGTTAAACTCACATAAAAAACAGCACACAGGTTGTAATGTGCTTAATAAAGTCACACAGGACACAAAAGTGGAATGTTTAAAAATAATTTTATTAGGAATTTTAAAAAGTGTTTTTTTTTCCCCAAAGGAATAAACATGACAGGAAAAAAAAAGAAAATCAGAAAAATGTTAGTGTTGACAAGATTGTTTATTTTTCAGTGAAATCAGCTTCAAAGTCTGAAATACTGCGGTCGCCCCGCAGCAGTGACAGCAGAGTGTTTCTACATGTAAGACCTGGTTTTTTGTCGATCGAGAGTGCTTTGTTCTTAAACATTCGAAGGAAAACACGTTATCATGATCGGCCAGTGCAACATCCCAGTAGCTCTGAAAATAATCGTTTTGGTCTAAAAAATAGCCGTCACATTAAGTACAGTCTGTGACCTCCAGTGGATATGCAGTGATGGATGGAGGGGGGGTGGGGGTGGTGTGAGCAGGTAAACAAGAGTTAATACGACCCCGACTTTCCCGCTGGAAAAGCCCACCTTTTCCTAAAAAGGTCCAACCATCCACACTTTGACATAGATGTTAATGGTAATAATATAAAAGTCGGATTAAAATTTCAACATTTGCAACTGAGGTACCATCCCCCCAAAAAACAGCACATGGCACATTGGAACCAATGTGTGTAAAACCATATGACAAGCTCACGCAAACATCAACACAACCTGCAGAGGGACTCAGTCGTCACTAACGTGTGCGACTGCTCCTACATACTCCTCCTTCATTTCCCTTCACAAACAATCATCACTTATTGAAAATCACAGTTAAAACAACAATATGATAAAAGTAAGAAAATAGCATGTTTTTATTTCCTCTCCTGACAGAGGAGTGTTTTCCACACCTTATCTCCTCAAAAGTAGTAAGTAGTGTTGATCCAGCCTCTCTCCTGCTCAACTCAGAGGGTTTCAACTCTGAGGCAGCTTCTGAATTTGATAAAAGACTCACATGACACATCATTATTTATAAACGCCTGGAGAGAAATACAGTATATGGCTGGTCTAACATAGACAGACAAGCCGAAATGTTCTTGACCTCCGTGTGACACTATCATACGTAACAACCAAGCTTTCCAACACATAAGGTTTGATGAAAGAAGCAATTTGTCCAAAAGCCTCCCACCTCCCAGAAACAAAAATTAGCAGAACCCTCCCACCCAGAAACCAGTCATATTTACAATATCTTACAAAACTGTACACCTCATGAAGGCCTATTACATAACTGTGACTAATGACCGTTGTGGTCTGACCATTATTAGTGTAACAAGTCAATGTTTAAAAACCTACCAAGATATACACTTTGTGACACATTTTCAAGAAATAGTATTAATCCCAAATGTTAAAATTCAGTATGAACTACTGACAAATATACAGTTTTCCAGTACATATTACAACTCCTGACCTTCAAACAGGCGTCACCTGGAGATTTAACTCCTCTCTTCTCAGAAAGATCAGGTTACAAGACGTCGAATGACCCAATAAAACACAGCCAAAACAGATCATGAAATAACGCAGCCATCACAAAAATAACAGCGAGGTGAAACATGACAGAAAATAAAACACACAAAAAAATACAGCATCTGAACGTGTTGCTATTACATGTAGTGATAAACTTTTTCACTCCTTTTGTGACGTTTTTTTTTTTTTTTCAACATTTTTCTTTTTTTCCAGCGAGGTGGAGTTTAGTGAGGTGTCAGTAGGGCCGACCGGATGTGGCTGACACCAGGGTGGGGTGTTTGGGTGGGGTGGGGGTGGGAGGTTCAGCCACCCCAGCCGGAGACGTGGACTGGACAGAGACGGGCCCAGATCAGCTCCGAAGCAGCTTCAACTCCTTCCAGCTCTCAGTCTACAGCTCTGCACTGACACACAAAGCAGCCCAATTACTCACAGGTTAGATAAAAGCCAAACAGTCTCATGTGTTACTCTGTGTTGCTCCAGGTCTGACTCACGCTCTCAGTGATAGCCGTTAGTGAAGGCCGTGGCAATCAAAGGGCCCTGTAAGAGCAAGGTCAATTTACTGTTAGAAAATGCACATTTCAAATTCACCTGTTCTAAAAAACTAAATAAAAATGAGAATATCCATATACTGTATTCGACTCTTAGGGGAAAACCACTGAAATATTCCCCCCAAAAATAAATGTTTGTACAGTTGGCTAATGGTGAAAGAAAACCTATTGTGTTGTTGCTGGATCTGCCTGTACTTTTTCTTCCTGTGTTATTTATTTAGTAGTGGATGCAACATCAGCATCAGTACCGGGAACGTTAAAGCAACAGTTTAATATTTTAAGAAATGCTCTTATTCACTTTCTTGCAGAGGCAGATGAAAAGATCGATACCTTCTGTCAGTTCAACAGAATGCAATCATCAGCAGAGGGTTAGCTTAGCTTAGCACAAAGGGCTAAAAACAGGGGGGAACATCCACCCTGCTCTGTTAACGTCTACTAACGCCTGTAATGCTCACTAATTACCATGCTGTAGCTTGTTTCTGTAACAGCTCAATGAAAGCTTTTGTGTAAGGCCACTGCTATACTTCGGCATGTATGCGTGGGTCCATGTCACAGTAATTTTGTCGTCTCCTGAAATCCACGAGAGTCCAAATGGACCACACAAGGATGTTTATGTGCAGGCCAAGATTTCTATGACTACACTACGAGGGCAATAGTGCAGAATAGATATACTACCGTTTAAAAGTTTGGGGTCCCTTGGAAATGTCCTTTTTTTTAAACATTAAATGAATCAGGAATACAGTCCAGACATTGTTAATGTGGTAAATGACTATTCTAGCTGGAAATTTTTAATGGAATATCTCCATAGGGGTACAGAGGCCCATTTCCAGCAACTATCACTCCTGTGTTCTAATGCTACATTGTGTTAGCTAATGGTGCTGAAAGGCTAATTGATGGATAGAAAACTTTTGTGCAGTTATGTTAGCACATGAATAAAAGTGTGAGTTTTCATGGAAAACATGAAATTATCTGGGCGACCCCAAGCTAGTGAACGGCAGTGCAGACACGACTTACTGCACATGTATAGAACAGAGTCTTCCTATCAGATTGCAGCATACTAGAAAAGTAGTGTAATAACAACAACTTCACAGCTCTTTGTGTGAGAATAATCGAGGCTTAAACGTGCTCTGCTACATGTGCTGCAGATGGCGCTGATAATATCGTAAACTATGCAGTCAGAGTCACTCTACTGGACAAACCATGTGATGACACCATTTCTAAGCACTCTGTAAAAACAGTTATCATATTGGCGAATATTCAACACATAATAAACATGTCAATATTGGCTGATTATAGTACCAGATCAATATATCGGTCGTGGTCCTGCTGGGGATTATCCTGATTGTCCAGTAAGTTAAGCAAGTCGTCTCAGATACTCATCAGGCTTTTTCCTGTGTTTAAACTTCCAGTTTTGTGTCTTCTTAAGGCCATTTAAGGCTGACTTCATGCCAGCTTTTCTCCACAGTTTGAGCATCACATTGAAACAGCAGTTACCACAAACAACCGTTGCGCCAACTCACAAGCAGGTGCCTAACAACTCCTTGTTGCTACTGTGTTTCAGGTTACATTCTGCAGCCTACTGAGCCTCCCATTCTTTATCAGTTCTCACAATTTGTTTTCTTACTTGTTGAGGCAGTTCCTCCTCACACGCAACCATGCTGCATGAGACACAACCCACACAAAACTGACAAAGCTGTTGTGTTCACATGTTCCTTTAACAACCTTGTTCATGGAGATATATCTAGTTTCCAGTCTCTGTGAAAAGCTGACCAGCTGATGGGTGTAGCCTTACATTTAATGGCCAGACAGGAGTGTGGTATCGATTTTCTCATCTGATTCAACATGTAGTGATGAGCCACAGCTAAACAGGGACTGCAGATTCTCTTCTGTTTACATAATCTTGTTTCCTAATGTCATTTAGAAATTAGTATAATTTTACAAAAAAATTAATAGTACTGGACTAGATGTACCAGCTGTACATAACCTGTAGCTGTAGTTATGCTAAGGAGCAGACATTATTAAAACACAGAACTCTAATACATATTCAGTGGCGATGCTAACTCACCCCCAGACTGTGGCTGAATCCAGTGCTCGGGGCAGGGCTGGCAGCACTGAGGTAACTGCTGACGGCCGACTCCTGACTGGCTGTTCCATAAAGCTCCGCCATCGGACCTGGACTGCTTGTACCTAAAAATCCAGCTGAGCGAGACGGAGTGGAGCCTGAAATTGAAATAATGTTAGACTTAAACTGCTGTAATATCCACAAATCAAGGTTTGTTACCTGTATTAAATCACTTACAGGTGACATCTAACAGTCTAAATCTCTAAATGCATGAAAGTTGAGAGACGTTTTATCTTTAAAAATCACCAAGAGGACACCATTTATCAAAGCCAGAAACGGTAAAAACACAAAGAATTAGATGAACTTTCCAATGGTTCTTGAATTACTCATCTAAGATGTGTTGCTCTGTCACAAAACTAAGCATAAATCATGATATTTCCCAGAATCCCAGTATTCCACACTGTTGACACCAAGCTGGTTGCATTAGTTGGTATTGAGGGTTAACTTATTTAAATTCTATTCTTTAAATGAGCGTGCTTTGAATGAACTTAAAAAAATCATAGAAAGAATTTCCACATAATTAAATGGCTTTCTCTAGGCATTGTGCATTTGAGTTCAGATAACTTGATTTACTCAAACTAGATTAACTTGATTCACCGAAGTTTACTTGACAAATCTGAATTAGGTTTGACCAACTACACTGAAAAAGGTTAGATCAACTATTAGGAAATGAGTCAAATGAACCCTAACAAATGAAGTTAACTCAAGTAAACTACATTGGTTCCAGCTTAAGTAAATAAGTGAAGTGAGTCAAGTTTGTTAAGTTGGATGTGGCGGGGCAGCTGTGGCTCAGGTGGTAGAGCGGGTCGTCCAATGATCGAAGGGTCGGCGGTTCGATTCCCGCTCTGTGTGCTGCTTCTCACACTGGAGTATGAATGCGTGTGAATGTTGGTGGTGGTCGGAGGGGCCGTAGGCGCAGATTGTCAGCCACGCTTCCGTCAGTCTGCCCCAGGGCAGCTGTGGCTATAAATGTAGCTTACCACCGCCGAGTGAGAATGTGTGAGTGAATGAATAACGGATTCATTGTGAAGCGCTTTGAGTGCCTTGAAAAGCGCTATATAAATCTAATCCATTATTATTATTATTATTATAATTCATCCATGCTTTATGAAAGCAATTTAATCATGTGGAAATTCTTTCCATGATTTTTTTTAAGTTCAGTCAAAGAGTTATTTTGTTGAGTGAGTCTAATTTTAAACACTGCCAAAAATAAACCACTTGCTATAACCAGATTGTGTAAAAAATAAGATTCAGGGACTTTTCAGCTGAACTGCAGGCTGTGTGTTCACAGAGCCAAGAGGAGACAAGTAGGGAGACAAATTAAAAATGTAGGTAGTAAAACATGTAGAGTTACCATTTATTCCATTATTGGTAACACTTTTGGGCACGTAGAAATATGATGAATTGTTGATTTCAGGTCTTTGAGAATTTTTGGAAAATAAATAATCAGAGAAATTAACCTGCTATTTTTACATATTTTAACATTTTCAGCATTATAAATTGTGTTATACGGCACAAAGGATATTTTTGAGCTCTCTCTCCTTCTAGTTGTGCTTGTGCTGTTTCCATAGAGGTGCAGGATTTTGCAGTAAAAATGTGACAGGAGCAAAAACACTTGGGGTTCAAAGGGTTAAAATAATACAGAGTACACAGCTATTAAAATGATTAATATCAGTTAAAAAAACCAAGGAAATATCGTTCAGTCTAAATCGTACCTGCTTTAGTGCTATAGATAAGAGAGCACTGAATAGAATAATGAAGAGGACTTAAATATTAAAATGTAAATTTTCTAACCTATAAGGATTTAAAGTCATTTCTTTAATCTGCCTTTTATTGAATGAGCAAAATCAAATGTATCTCATTTTTAGCCACAGCAGCAGCGCAGGTCATGGGATGGAAATGGCAATCAGATGATTCCCCGCTTCAGACCAGGTAGATATTGGAGTAAAATATCTCAACTTCTGACGACTTGTGATAACAATCTGATAGAAACATTTACTGCCTTTTACATTACTTCAGTCTGTGATCTGTAATAGTAATGCTGTTCCTGCCAGTGGCCATCAGGAAATGTTAGCAAGTAAATTATTTGTTTTGTTGGCAGTCATTTCAGAAGTTCCTACCTCTGACTACTGCTGCCGCCGCCGCTGCTGCTGCCATTGGTCCGTACGCTGTGAGAGGAATGGCTGAAGGGAGCAAGAAGAAAAGCTCCAGGTTAAACATTGTGGTTTGAAAGCACACGACAGGCAGCTGTAGCGTAACTTAAGGCCTCGCTCCAGTGACCGCAGAAACTTTACGAACATTTTAAAAAGCATGAACAAGATAACATTAAAACTGCCAGTTAGAGCGCTGCTGATAATCACACTAGACATCATTTTATCATATAAAAAAAATGAATCCCAACCCTTCCCCATTACTGTCAGCAGTCCTGCCTGCAGATAGAACCCGAGGAGGACCGACAAACACAAACATGCAAACCAAAGAGTGATGAGGTGTTGGTGCTAACATGGCGTGTAGCAGACTGACATCATGCTGCTTGTAAAGTCCAGAGGAGGGACTGACTGACCTGTGAGCTCAGGGGGGTGGGGTGAAGTCAGAAGGGGAGTCCTCTCTAAGTGGAACTCTAAAACAGAAACATCAGAGTGCTGTTGAGACACACACCACCACCGCCAACACACACTTACACACACACATGTAAAGACAGGGAGACACCTCAGAGGTGAGGAAGTACAACACACAGGGCTGGAGAAACGCAAACAGGAATTAAAGGATAGAAAGATGCTTCAAAGTCCAAGAAGTGGAGTAAAATATTACACAGTAATCATTCTGAAAGAGCAAAAAAAAATAAAGAAAGTGTCACAATTTTGTCATACAATCTTCAATCCAAAGGAGTTATTTCAATGTTAGGAGATAAAGTGTCATATCTTTCTTTGGTTGGCATCTAATTTTGGAGTTATTGCTCAGATCACCATCACACACTGCACTAAAATACACTGCACACACTCGCACACACACACACACACACGGTAAACAGATGCAATTCCACTCCCTGATATTTACAAGCAGCCATTTACACTCACAGTGTTTCATGTGCTTCTATGGAAACATGTTTGTATTTGCGACAGTGTGTCTGCTGTCAGTTCAATGTAAACCTACTCTGAGATGGAAAAAATACTGACTGTCCCACATAATATTAATGGAAATCCTCAGTATTGGTTCGCAGTCCAAAAGGTACCTGAGACTTTAAATGTCAAAATCTTACATATACAGTCGTTCCTAAAGCAGTGGTCAGACTGCCCAGCCTGTTGTAAGACACTGAGGGTGGGCTGATTTTCACAAAACAAATAATGATTAATTAGAAATAGCATATTTGTATTATTAGAATAGGTGATTTTTTTCTTAAAAAAGCTGTTGTTCCCACAATAAAGTGCTTATTTAGTACTACAGTTTATTCATAAATTACTTTAACTGATGTATGCTGCTGCTTACTTATATTAAATTACTATGAATTATATTATGACCGATAATTTTCTTTTCTATGTCCTGTTTTTGAATAAGTCTATTAGTGTGTATATACAGCTGCAACATATGTTTGCTTCAACCATCTCCAGACACAGTGGGAGCCACAAGTCTCTGGCAGTGATATTTAGGGGGTCGGGGGCTGAAAAGTTTGGGAACCTCTAATTAATACGTGAACAAACCTGACAATTTCCAGCTCAGAGAGTCATCAGAGTGCAGAGTAGAAGGGAAACAGGTGGATTTGAAGGCATAGTATACGGAAATTTTATTTTTATATATATATATATATATATATATATATATATATATATATATATATATATATATATATGTATAGTCACCTTTTTAAGATTGCTTTTAATGCTTAACTGTTTTATGCTTTTATACCTGCTGTCTTTTATTTGACTGATTTTGCTTTTATTTCATGCCTGTAAAGTGTCTTTGAGTGCCGAAACAAAACAAATAAAATGTATAATAATAATAATAATAATAATAATAATAATAATAATAATAATAATAATAATAATAATAATAATAATAATTATTATTATTATTATTATTATTATTATTATTATTATTATTATTATTATTATTGTATTTTAGGGCAATAAAAACAAAGTGCACACACTGAGTGTATAGACTCTCAGGGCCTCTGATCACACTATGATTTAATCAGTATGTTTCATGAGGAATACATTGTTGTTTTACTCTTTTGGGATGTTTTACCATCCTGTTTAACTAAGTGTTCTCATTTCTCAAATGTTTTCTTTCTGCCTATGTGTTTCATCATCATAATTTCCCCTCAATTTATACTGTTTTGGTGGAGGTCAATGTTCTAAGCTTTAAAGGACATAAAGGGTTTTTATATTTAAAATCAGAGTGGCTCTAATAGTTTCTGGACTGTTGACAAATCATAAGAACTTCCATGAACAGGAAGTTGAATAGTCACTGTTCATCTCTACTTGACCAACGATCCTATCCTTGAAGAGCATCTGAATTTGTATTTCTTACACTTCTTGTTTGTCTCTATGTGTTCCTGCTGTCGATTTTGTATTTGCATAGGATATGGTTAAAGGTTATTCAATTCATAAGACACCATTTTCAATTTTTGTTTCCAGATTATTAATTCAGTATGAGATTCCTCTCCATTCAACCACATTTCTGTCTGCTGCTCAGTGAATTATTACATTTATAGATGCACACTGCTCACTACACAACAACATTTACTATCAAACATGCAATTCTACTTGACATATATTCTGACATTTGAGTAAAATACGCTGCAAGTCATTCAAACAGTTTTTAACTTGATAGCGACCACAAGTTCTGATTCAATTACTAAATGCAGTGTGTGAATCTGTAAAACATTTAAAAATAATTTTAGCATCTGGTTTCATTGTATTAGAAGTAATGTATTAGAAGAAAATGTCATTCTACCAGGGACCATGTTCAGTCATGAACACCTGCTGACTAAATGTCTTTGTATTTATTTCTGAATCAATGTGACAGAAACGTGTCGGGGTGCATGAGGAGCAGGAGGTGTGTTGTGATTACCCGGGAACTGGTAGGTGTATCCCGGAGTGATGCCGGCATAGCTGCGACTGGTGTAGGTGGCAGTCTGGAAGCCTGGGTAACCTGAGGGAACAACATCACTGTTAATATCCAGTTCACATCAACCATCGAGAAAGGAACAAACACTGGATGATGTCACAGTGGTGGCAATGACACACAAAGGAAATTCTGAAAACAAAATGGAGTAACAGGTGTGAGTGGTTGTGCTGCCCCCTAACAGTGAAGCCTTGTACAAGCTGCAGGTGGATGATATTCTACACCTGCGGTCTGGATTTCTTCAGGACAACACTGAGCATCTTAGTGTCTTTGTCTTCAGTTTCACTCTCAGCAGCGAACACTACACACAGATTTGTCTGACACCTCGGAGGGACGCCCTCTCAGCGACGTTTAGAGGAATTACAAGCAAAGCGAGATGACAAAATGTATTACTTGTTTGATTTTTCCCTCGCATGGTGTCATGTTCCTTCATCTGCTCCGACCGAACAAGTCAAACACTAAAGACAGTAGTTCTCACACTGAACAGTAGGTGGTAGCATTGGAGTGGAAAGTTTGGCTTCGGATCACAAACAGGTCCTAACTATCATTAACACGACACCAAACTGTTAGAAAACGCTTCAGCCGTAGTGCAGAGGGTAATTTTCCAAGTAATAAAAACGTCTATTCTGCTAATTTTACCCCCTCAGAACCAGCTGCTCATGAAGAGCGTCACTAAGCTGAGAGAACACTTGTTGAAATGTCTTCTCTGGCTCTTTAGGGACCTTCGAAACTGTTGAAAAACTATCCCTGATGATGTCACAGTGATGTCATCAGAGTTATCTTGGTCTGAGCCTCCGACCAAAAGAACGCAAACTGGAGGTTAAAGGTTTAAAGCGGGTGTAATAAAAGGTGCTATTGAGGAGCCTTACGGGAACCAATTTATCCAACATTTTTGGAGCCTGACTAATACCAGACACAGAGTCAGTGTGTCTCTCAGGCTTCTGTTTGGGCCACTCTTTTTAGAAAAGCGTCACTTGTGATTCCCTCAAGTGCAATATTAAGCTGCTGGTGAAATGTAGGAAAGTACATTTACTCAAGCCCCGTATTGTACTAACAAATGTGAAGTACTTGTACTTTATTTGAGTCTTTTTTATGACAATGTTTTACTCTACAATGTGAACATATTGTACTTTTTTCTTTTCTGCGTAAAGAACACGTGTAGCATGTAAAATATGTTTTGTATAAAATAACTATCCGACAGGTTACACAAGGACACTTGAAATGATTAGTTGATTCATGTGTGGAGCATTTGTGATTGTTGTTTTCTGGTATTTTTACAAAGCAAACAATATTTGAATTATTGGTGAAAATAATCAACAGATTAATCCATAATGAAAATAATCACAAGTTAAAGTTAGATACAAAATAGTTCAAAATTAGCTCCACCTCAACCAATTACAACAGCAAAATCCTGCTCTAATGCTATATTACTGCACTGGTAATAATAATCTAATGATAATATATAATAGTATAACAGTCACATAGGGCATACTTCTGTGCTGAGTAGTTTTACTTTTATTACTTACAGAACATTTTGTAATTATACTTAAATGCTTGAACGCAGAACTTTTACTTTTAAGATTTTTCTTAAGCGTCCACAGGTTTTAACAATTCTGACAAAAAAATGGTGACTATACTTCACGTATTTTGCTACTTAAATGTTGAATTTGTTTCTTTGTCTTTTCCCTGCTCTGTGTAAACACAACCTGCATTTGAACCCCAGTTCATCTGAAAAATCCCTTAATTCTGGTAATATAACTGTTGCACACAGCTGAGACAGCAATGGCTATTTGTTTGTGCTGAGAAGGGCAAATTTTTTTGCTTTTTACAGAATCTGCTTCCTTCAAACGGTTTATTTTTTAGCAATTTTTTAAATGAGACATGTAGAATAAATTAAATATCTCAATTTTAAGCTTAGATGTGGTTCCTTTTCCCAGCAAAACTGAAGTCACACATAATTATTTCCAGCCAATTGGAAAGTTGAAAATCTTCTCCTTCCTGCTATAATAACTAATGATTTTTAAAAAAAAATAGCATAGCTTTCAACTCACTGATGGATTTTTCATACATTTACAATTGTACTTGTATAAAAGCGTGCAACCAGTCACAATCATAAAGTAATGTATAACTGGCCAGGATCAGGCATTACCACGTAACTAAAGCAGTTTCACTATGCTTCCAGTCTCTAAGGTTTGGATAATCAAAGCTACATGGAGGAGAACTCTAAGCTGAAGTGAAGCAGTCCACTGCAGCGGTCAGCTTCCTCCCCATGAGGCAGCATGTGACCTTTCAGGCAGCTGGGCCTTTAACTGCAGGAGTAGTCACTGTGAAGTTCAGGTGTGCAGCCGCATCCTTCCTGATCAATACTAACTTACCCAGCATACCGATGCCCAGCATGAAGGCGTCCATCCCATAGGGCATCACCCGAGAGCGCCCCCTGGCCGAGCCAGTGGGGGACATCACCTCCTTGGGCTGAGCTTTCTTACACTCCACCTGTTTCCACACAAAAGAACACAAATCAGCACTCCTGGTTTTCTAAATGACGTAACTGCGATCTGAAAATGAGGCTCACCATTTTGTTATTGATCTCATGGAAGTGGATCTCGCAGACTTTCTCCACCACATCCTCGTTCTCGAACGTTACAAAGCCGAACCCTGATGAGCACAAGACAAGTTCACGCAACAACAACAACAACAACAACAACAAAAAATCACACAATATGGTGGAATTAGCCTCTCTGTACACTGGTATAGCTAACAGTCTGCAGTAATTAGTGCTGTAATAGCCGCTTAACACATTTGCCCCCCTCCTCTCCTCCCCCACCCCCACCCCCCACCCCCTCCGCCGATGCTGCTATTCTGCACTCATCCTTTTTCTTC
This sequence comes from Amphiprion ocellaris, assembly GCF_022539595.1. Lineage (NCBI taxonomy): Eukaryota > Metazoa > Chordata > Actinopteri > Pomacentridae > Amphiprion > Amphiprion ocellaris. Next base: position 19,725 of record NW_026559397.1, on the reverse strand, counting down.
CCTCCCTTCCTGGCCAGAAGGCCCGGGCAAAGCTGGTAGGCTGTCATAATCGATCAATCGCAGGGTGGGGAGGAGGCGCTTAAGGAGGCTTTATCCTGATCCCGATTAACGGACTGGCTAATTAGACTAGCCTCGTTCGTCTCCTCCAGCTCAGCCCACAGGAAGGAGAATCTGTGGGGGGTGGAGGTGGTGGTGGGGGGGGTGGAGGTGGGGGAGATCAATAGACACCCGGGAAAGACAGCGAGGAAGAGCTGGAAAAGAGCCGGAGAGCAGAGGGCAAGAGACGAGGGGCAGCGGAGAGGGTCAGTCCGGCTCACCTCTGTGCCTGTTGGTGGTCTTGTCGAACATGAGCATGGCGTCGTCGACCTGAGGGGAGACAAACAACACAGTTTTTTTAACTCTCTCTCTCTCGCCACGCGGCATATTGCCTGACCTCAGCCCTTCTCAAGTTCTGCAGGGAGGCTCAGCAACAGATGGACAGAGGGGAGGAGGAGGGGGGAGGGAGGGAGGCGGCGGAGGGACCAGAGACGAGCGACAGGTTACAAAGAGGAGGCCCGAGGGGGCAAGGACGGGAAAATATGCTGAAATACTGTACAACGAGGCCCGGTGGCTCGTAATGGGTGGCAGAAAAAGTTGGAAGTTTGCTGCTAAACTGCACAATCCTTCTACAGAGAGCCCATAATCCAACCCCCCACCTCCCTTCAAAGTTTGACATTCCCATGGCAACTGTACAAAAAAAAAAAAAAGGCTCGAGCCAACATCAAATATGCTTTATGAATGGTGGAAGAGTGCCAGTGAGACAAAGAGGGCCGCAAAGAGAGAAACGCTGACACAAGAAAAGTAGCCGGTCACAAGCAGAAAGGTGAATCCTGTGGGCAGGTGGAGACTCGATGAGTAGGGGGGGAGCTGATAGCGAGAGGAATAGCGACAGGTGGAGATATGGTGAAAGAGAGCTCGGAGAGTCCTGAGAGTGAGAGAGAGAGCGAGGGAGGGAGGGAGGGAGGGAGGGAGGGAGGGAGGGAGGGAGGGAGAGGGAGGAAGAAGAAAAAGATTGGGTCAAAGAGGAAAGGGAGGAAAAAGAAGAGACAAAAGGGAGAGGGAGAGGGAGAACAAAGAGGCCTGGAGGCTTTGTTTGTTGGCACAGTCAGCCATAATTCCTCCTCCTCTTCTCCCTTTGACCTCTCCCTCCAGCCCGGCCTCCCTTTATACAGCAAAGACACAGGTGTCTATTCTATACACACACCCAGAGTTTCTTATGTCAAAGTTGACCTACTCATTTCTCTTCTTTTCTCCCTCTCTTTCTCTCTCGTCACAAGCCGACATGTTTATACTCCGGCCTGCACACGGAGACCCACGTAAACATTTGGTAAATTAATCTGTGCTCTTGGTCTATAATAAGTTTACTGGATATGGTCCACTGAATAATTTGTCATAGTCACATAGGAGTGTCAGCACAGTGTGACTCTGTGTGTGTGTGTGTGTGTGTGTGTGTGTGTGTGTGTGTGTGTGTGTGTGTGTGTGTGTGTGTGTGTTTGTGAACCCCAAAGGGCAGTTTGCCTACAGAAAGGTCAAAGGTGAGCCAAGAGTGTCAGTGTGAAAGGGGACCTGTTAGTCGGCCTCTCAAGTCGCTGCTTACTTCCAGCCTGACACTCGCCTGCGACTCTGGATCTCTGCAGGAAACACCGTTCATTTTTGACTTTGACTCCAGATTTCCACGATTTACAACGATCAAGGGTTAGGAGTGCAACACGCTTTTGTGATTCATGCTAAATGGCCACAATCTTAAGTCGAACACACGCAGTCCCCGACGTGAGCCAAAACTGCCCCGGAGGACACAATCGAGAAACAACACAACAACATCTAAACGCCCCAAACGGCGTTAATCGCACATCACAGCTCGATATTTCAAACGCTGGGCATTTTAACGGTGCACCGCCAAACAATATTCCCTCTCATCCTTTTTTTTCCCCACCTCTCATCTTCCCTGTTATCCCCTGCCCATCCCTCTCTGCACTCCTTTGTCCTCACCAGGACGGGACACAAAAGGTCCAGTGAGGCAGTCTAATCAGGAACTTCCATGGATGGCTGGAGCCTACATTTCACCGTCCATCCCTCGATATCTCTCTCGGCAAAAATTCATCTAGGCGTTATGATTGAGGAGGGAGCGCGGAGAAACTGGAGGCCAAGCCTTTTGGCACCGAAAATAAAAGTGCCACGCAGTCGGAAATGTGGCGGCTAAAGCTGAGCCTTTGCATCTTTGACTTTGAAAAGTTTCAAGGGCGTGAGGTGTAGATTGTCCATTTGGAATTTGTCAGGAAAAAAAAAGTTTGCCACATGTGTTTCTTTCTTTTTGCCACGTTTTGCACAAAATCCACAAAAAAGTGAGTTAAAACACTTAAATGTCCCATAATAGTGCTGATAATTTTCACATTCAGGAGAGCTGACAACTCAGTAAACGTCTAATATGCAGATAAGTTCAGAACAAACTAACAAAATATTTGTCTAGCTTTGTATAGAGGCATAATGGCCGTCGTAACTACCCCCCTTCAACACTCACACACACCCCATCTTTGCCCCAGTTCCCTCTCCTACGCCTCCACAAACCTCTCTCAGTAAGACCCTCCCTCCCTTGTCGGTGCCTTTGTCAGCCCATCGTCTATTCTCTGCCCCTGCCTTTCACACTCTTAGAAATACATATATATATATATAAGAAACTTGGGAAAAGTAGAAAAATTGTTGAAAAAAACGCATCCAAGAAACCGAAGGACGAGCGATAAGTTTAGAAGCTTTTGCGAATTTGTCAACTTGTATTTACTATTCCTAAACTCCTGAGTTTGACCCCCACCCAGCACACTCATGCTAACACCCCGAGCACCACCTCATCCCTCCTCCTTCAGAACAAAACCCCTTACCCACAGAATTACTTGGGGACAATGGGCAAGCCAGGTCACCACGGTAACGGGCCGGGGGGGAGGTTGTGGGTAGGAGCAGCTGTTACATCAGATTAATTCAGATTCTGATAATCCCTCCTCCTTCCTCACCATCACCACACACTCACTACAAAACTTTTCTCCCCCTCCTCCTCCCCCTCGGCTCCCTCTTCCAGTCCCCCTCCTCTCTAACTTCGCCTGCTGCTCCCGGAGCCTCTCTTCTCTGCCTCGTTATTTTTCCCGACTCTCCTCCGAGCCTTTTCTCTCCCTCCTTTCTCGCCCTCCTCCTCCTTCGTCGCAGTAACTCCTTCACTTCCAGGCGCTCGCTGCTTGACTCAAAGTGAAGTTTTTCTCCGAGAAATTTCTGGTGAATCAGAATCGGCAGAGCTGGTGTTGCTGCGATAACCTCATGCGAGTCCTTTATGATCCACAGAGTGGCCTTTATTTCGATTCAAAGTCACTCCTTTTTTTGTCACAATAAATCTGACAGCAACTTTAACACTCTGTTGAACGTCACCCACCTTCCCAAACTGGTCAAAGTACTGCTTGACGTCCTCGATGGTTGTGTTCACTGACAGGCCTCCAACAAAGATCTTCTTGGTTCGAGTCACCAGCTGGAAGAAGAACAGAACAGACACTGATGAGCCAGTTCAAACAGAAACACATGCTACAGTTTGGGGACTGTGAAACACCAGTATTCTTGATAACCATGACATTAAAAAATTAAATATTGATATCATGTTAATAATACATATCATAAGATAATACCGTAATTAATCAGTGATACAGTTATGAATATCAGCCACCCTCCACTATTTTGAGAGTCATTCATACGTCAAAAAAGACACAAACACACTAAACAAAGTTAGAAATTTATCATAGATATGGATATTGCGATTATATTGTGAGTTCTTTTTGCCACATTAATCATGTACTGAAAATTGGATACATACCCCACCATCCAAAAGTTTGGGGTCACCCAGACAATTTCATGTTTTCCATGAAAACTCACACTTTTATTCATGTGCTAACATAATTGCACAAGGGTTTTCTAATCATCAATTAGCCTTTCAACACCATTAGCTAACACAATGTAGCATTAGAACACAGGAGTGATGGTTGCTGGAGATGTTCCTCTGTACCACTATGGAGATATTCCATTAAAAATTTCCAGCTAGAATAGTCATTTACCATGTTAACGATGTCTAGACTGATTAATTTAATGTTATCTTAAATAACATTATCTTAAATAACAAAAAAATAAGGACATTTCTAAGTGATGCCAACTTTTTTGTGTATATTTATTATTTTGAAACACATTCAGTGGCAGGTGTTGCTGAATTTGTGGTACTCAGTAACACATCAGAAATAAAATTACAGCTTCCAGTGGCAATACACAATGTTAGTTATCTCTTTAAAGGCCCTAAAAACACTCTAAAATATTACTACAGTAGATTGTATCCTCATGTTAAAGCCTAACTGAGTTGGGAAATAGCAGGAAACCCAACTTCTTTCAGACCAAACATGGACCCAGCAGTTCAACATGTGTAATAGAAAAGTCATAAAATAGATAATTTAAGGTACTATTGCTCCAACAATACTGAAAAATAACAATTTTGACCAGATAAAAACAAAAAAGTACTGCGACAGGCTCCACAAGTTTGTGCTTCTGATTCCTGTGTGGTATTTGCTGACTTACAGATCACAAAATCTTCTTATCAAAAGCACTATTTCCTGCACTGGACATAAAGCCAAACGTTTGACACCTGTGGTTATTTGGGGTTTTCACTTCCTTTACATCACAGCATAGTTTTCACCGCTGACTGTAAGTTTGAAGTCAGAGAACAAAGTGATGGTGTCGTGTTGTTAGCGGTCAGTCAGTGGGTAATTATTTTTCTGAGCATTCAGCGAGATAAACAGATACAAATAGATGCAGGTCGTCCATGGAGTTGTGCCTGACTTGTATTACGTTACAGCAACGCTACAAATAGTCCACCAATTTAGACATATGGACAGTGTAATTGTTTACAATACAAATTGCTTTCTGATCCAACAGTCCGGAACACACTTAGTTCACCACCATAAAGAAAAAGCGACAAATATTCAAGTTCTGGAACCGGTAAATAATGGGGGGGGGTTTGTTTAAAACAATAAACTGAAACAAGTTTTAAAATAGCAGAGCTTCAATTAAAGATTTTCTTCATTGAATATTAATCTGCTGCATACTTTATCAATTAATCCTATTTCTTGTTTAACTCTAAAATGACAGAAAATGGGTAAAAAAGTCAAAAAATGCTTCCCAAAGCCCATGATGGCATCTTTAAATTTGTTGTTTTTCTGTTACCATTTAGTTTAACGGTTGACAAGTTACCCATTAATCATTTCAGCTATAAAAAAACAGGCAAACTAACTAAATAATGAACTAATCATTCAATCAGTACTCTGCACAAGTTAGTCAAAGTAACTCTGGAAAACTACAGTGATGTGAAAATTTGGAAAAACTAAAATGTGACAAAATTTGTCTTGCTAACTTATTCTGTGTAAACTTACCACAATCCCAAAGCAAGAAACAGCAGCTAATGTGAAAGCAGGACACATTTGTCATGACAAATATTAAAAGTCTACACACGGCTCCCCTTAAGCTCACTAGAGTATTCCTTCCTGCTGTTTCCCTCTTTCTGTCTCTCAGTGTGTTAAAGGAAAAGACAAAGTGGCCACGATCAGGACGGAGCACATTGCCCTTGAAATACAATACAGATGTTTATGTGCGCAAAAAAAAAATGCAGCAAGTCTTAAACGCTGTTACACTTTTTGTTAACGTGCACTCAAATAACCATCAGCGGTGCTCGTGTTCATCAGACTATTAACCCAGATAAGACCCCGAAACATTCAACACGCTCCAACCTGCCGTGAACAACACACAACACCAGGAGACGCTTGGACTCACCTTGGGCTGAGCTCTGCGAGGGAATGCCACCTTTGGATCGATCTAAAAGAGAAGATAGAGAGAAACGGAGGTCCGGTTAGTGATGTGCTGCCATACAGACGGACCAGCAACCTGTCGCCTTGCCTTGATGTCTTCTGATATCACAACCTTTTTAACAACTCAGCACTGAAGCTGTAATACATCCATGTTCACCTCCTGACCTAGCACAGGGATTCATCGCTCCTAAATCAAAGCCGTGATGTCAAACACACCTGTTTTTTAAGGTCTGTCATTCTTGTACGTCGTGTTTAAAGACAGACTGGCACCCTTTATGTCTGTGCAGGAAACTCTCGGTGAAGCAGACTTCACATGTACAGTCAGTGTGTCCTCAAACCAACACACTTTAATATCAATGCTTGGTTGCTGTAGAACAAACCTACTGGAGTCTGAACATTCTGCCGATTTATCATTAATAATGTTAATATTGCGTCTGTAACAGACAGCTAAAAACTTTCAAGTTATCCAAGGTTTTGTGTAGCTGCTTGATAAAATTTTAATTCAGTAAAATTTTGAAGATATGCAGCATAGTGGAGATGCATGTATCCAAATTAGGGAGTGACTGATGTTTTGTTTCAAGGCTGATAAAGAATGGTAGTAATCACGAAAATCGCTAATTGATATTTGGAACCAATGAACATTTAGAGCAAAAAAATTAGATTTGGATGTCAAAATTTTGAATAAAACAAACTCCAATGCAAAACTTCATTGAAATGTCGATGTTTATTTGTGTTTTACATAAGATTAACTTTTTTTAAATAACTTTTCAGCATTTCTCCTTCAGTGTGTTACTTATACGGTGTAATAACATCAGAGCCAAAGTAGCACATTTTTGAATTAATCTATTTTATTGGGAGTTGGTACTGATGAGACTAATAATAACAATTTTTTAAAAAGCTGAATAAGCTGGGGATAATCAATTGATCCTTAATCCAAATTAGTCTCATGAGATTTTACACTATAAACCAAACTGAATTTCATCTCAAAACAACAGATTCTACTTTATCCATCCATCCATCCATTATCTATACACCGCTTAATCCTCACTAGGGTCGCGGGGGGGGGTGCTGGAGTCTATCCCAGCTGACTCAGGTGAAGGCAGGGGACACCCTAGACAGGTCACCAGTCTGTCGCAGGGCCACATACAAAGACAAACAAGCACTCTCACATTCACACCTACGGGCAATTTAGAATAATCAATCAACCTCAGCATATTTTTGGACTGTGGGAGGAAGCCGGAGTACCCGGAGAAAACCCACGCATGCACAGGGAGAACATGCAATCTCCATGCAGAAAGATCCCGGGAAAGCCGGGACGCGAACCAGGGATCTTCTCGCTGCAAGGCCAAAGTGCTAACCACTACACCACTGTGCAGCCCCCAGATTCTACTTTATATTTGTGATTTTCACTCTGAATTTGTGTAACAAATACATGCCTGAATAGATGAAAATGACTGATTAGTCTTGTTTTTTAGATTATTGCCTTCATTACTGAGGGTACGAAATGTACAGCTTGTTTTAATGCACTTGTAAATTCTCTAACACCAAAGCTGATGTATTCTCAGTTATTTGACCCCAAGACTTAAAAAAAAGGTATTTAGTTTATGTTAGGTTATGCACTACCGTTCAAAAGTTTGGGGTCACTTAGAAATGTCCTTATTTTTGAAAGAAAAGCATTTTTTTTTCAATGAAGAAAACATTAAATGAATCAGAAATACAGTGTAGACATTGTTAATGTGGTAAATAACTATTCTAGCTGGAAATTTTTAATGGAATATCTCCATAGGGGTACAGAGGAACATTTCCAGCAACCATCACTCCTGTGTTCTAATGCTACATTGTGTTAGCTAATGGTGTTGAAAGGCTAATTGATGATTAGAAAACCCTTGTGCAGTTATGTTAGAACATGAATAAAAGTGTGAGTTTTCATGGAAAACATGAAATTGTCTGGGTGACCCCAAACTTTTGAACGCTAATGTGTGTGTAAGATCAATTAATTCTCTTCTTCAATCAACTCTTCCTGTCAGCAGAAATTGGAATATAAACCTAGATAATTAAAAAAAAAATTTTTTAGGAAGTCAACTCTAAGTGAGTCCCTGCTCTACATTATTGAGTCACACACTATCAGTGTGTGTGTTTGTACTGCACAGGGTGTATGTGAGTGTATTTTTACTTCATGGTTTTTTTTATGTGTACTTGCTTGTGTTTATATTCCAGTAGATGAATGCACCTTTGACATGTCAGTGTGTGTGTGTGCGTGTGTGTGTGTGTGTGTGTGTCTGTGTGCGTGTCCACAGCTGTGCTCAGGTGGAATGCCTGGGAATGTCCAGCGAACCCCTGCCTCTCTCGTCACCACCGTGTGACATGTGATCTCCTGGAATCTCACACAGGCACCACAATCACAAACACGCCTTCACCTCGGCGAGGAGAGCCGGAGATGGAGGACAAGTGTGTCAGAGGGAGAGTGAGAGAAAGAAGAAGGAGAAGAAGAAGAGAGGAGCCGTCAATCACACCGCACCCGAAGGCAGACCCGCCCCCATTTTGTTTGTTTGTGTTTGTTTGTTTCTGTCGTTCTTTCTCAGCTCAGGTGATCCGGATCTTCCTCTGCCCTGCCGCTCCTTATATTTGCTCTCGGCAAAAAAGGGACAAGACTTCTGTTGACTTGTGTTTTTTAGCAGCATTTTGGTGTTAATCGTAACAATAGAACTACAAAATAAAACAAAGATGTGGACGAGCCCACTGAGCGTCACCAAGGTTAAGATTGGAGAGAGAAAAAAAAAAAAAAAAAAAAAAAAAAAAAAAAAAAAAAGATTGGAGAGAGAACCACGCCATTCTATGAGGATGCAATCACAGACAGGCTGTAAAAATTGGAATTTGAGACCTCTATATTAGTCTATACTGGTCTAATAGAGCTAGAGAACAACTAGACTACGCCACACTGTACTGCTGTTACACTAACAGATGGTGAGACAGTACAGCGCTATGATTAGTCTGTAACCATGAGAGGGTAGAGTTGAACTACAGTAGAGAGCTAGAGCCTCTATGGTAAACCACATGCGTTTACCAGAGTCAGGGTAACAGCGTAGAGAGTCACCGCAAGTTTCTTTTTTCTTTTTTTTCTCGTTCTTTTACTTCTGTTCTAGAGAGCAGAGTGAGAAGACTATATGCTAAGACTGGAGGATCAGATGCAGAGTCTACTGTTTAGTTTCTATGGTGGCTAGACTACTCTGATAGTCACCTCCGGTCACCAACCCTCCTGATGTCCAACAACTCCTGTGCACATTCAAAAACAAACAGACACACACACACACAAACAAACAAAATCAAACACATGGCAGCACACAGCACATCCGCAGGGGAGCAAATTGAGGACATTAAACAGATAAAGTGGCCACAGCAGTGAAACGTGGCTTGTTTTGGGGTTTTTTTGTGGGAAAAAATGTTGATCAGAGAAAAATCTGGAGATATGTTTGAAAGTCTCCTCTTGCTGATTGCCACTTGACTTGGATGTTTGGTCGTCTTTGTGCAGAGTTTGACACCAGAAGGCTGTTTTCACGTTCATCTGCTGAAGAGGGGAATGTTTCTTTGTACCTACCGAAAATATGAGTTTGCACATAAGCATGATTTGTGACATTAGAATTGGTTTGGCAGTCAATCGTGAGCCAATACTGAAACCTCTAGTGCCACCAGGGTTTCTGTGCAGCAGGAGGCTTTGTGTGTTCAGCAGTTAAAGCCGGAGTAGGCAGGTTTTTATTGGCATCGTCGGGCAAAAATCCCACACTAACCTTTCAGCATTTTGTAATTCAATTGGTCTGAGAGGAAATCAGAATTGTGGTTAAAGTTTTTTTTTTTTTAATTCTACATCATAAAGGGAGATTTCAGCCAATCACAGGGCTTTTCGCCAATCAGATGAGGTAGTTTAAACAGCAACGGTAGAGAAGAATGGGGTTTAAATTCTGGATGAAGCTATGAATGAAAGTTGACTACCATTGTTTTCAACTTGGTGTTAGGGTAGTTGGAGGGGCTTAGGTTTTTTCAAATTGTGGCGTTTTTTTGCTTTTTTTGTTGTTGGGCCTTTCTGCCTTGTGCAGCTTTAAAGTGAGTGAGAAGTGGCAGCTTTAATTTGGAGCATTTTTCCTGACATTATTGAACTTTTTGTGAAAAGGAAAACACATCAGACACACATCACCATTCCTAGCAGAGTATCCTTATGTGCGATAAACACTTTCTCCTATTTAAAGACTTGTTAAATTGCTTTAAGGCCTCAGAGGCCAAACCTCTCCACGCCCACAGCAAGGTAACGGGGCAGAAGATGAACGTAATTCCAAGAGAGGTTTAGGAAATCAGGGCAATCCCTTATGACCAGCTCCATCCCAGCTATGCAACAGTTGGCTGAGCGTGCTGCCTGTCACAGCCTGAGCCGGGACCACACTTGACGCAACATGCCGATTGGGCAGCGCTCGTCATCTCTGAGGAACAACTGAAGCTTGTTGACTCCAATCCTATTAGTTAGGAGAGCCATAGTAATCACAAATGGGGTTATCCTGCCCCTCACCCCTTCTTTCTTTCTTTCTTTCTTTCTTTCTTTCTTTCTTTCTTTCTTTCCACTAAGGTCAGCATGGAAAAGGCCGAGGGGGTCACAAATACGCCTGATGCCGCTCACTAAAGAGCTGTGTGACTGTTGTAAAACTCTCCACTGTGCACCTTCCTTGGACCAGCAGTTGAATGGAAACTTTGTCCCACAAAGGTGCAGTTTGCGTCGGCCGTCACTAACTTTACAGATAGCAGGACGCTAGGAGGGCACCCAGAGGGGCAACTGGCTGAGCAGCAGCGACGTAAATCACAGTAAAACCTGCCTTCCTACGCCGGTCAAAACCGGACCGCATCTGTCCTTCAACACAATAAGTACCAATAAATTCCTCCGCAGCACTGTATTTGCTCTTTAGCCTCACGGCTGTGCAAAGCTCTGTTAATTCCAGAGCCGGAGCGGTTCAGTCGGTCACAGCATGGCACATTCTTTCTGTTGCCGCTGGAGAACTTTTTCTCTCCCCTCTCTAACAGGATAACCTGTCTGCATGAGGGAAAGAGGGGGTAGGGGGGCAGGGGGAGCAGTCCTAAAAGGCCCACTCTACTCACCATCCAACCCCTGTGGCTGATCACTGAGCCCTCTCCATGCCGAACACACACTCGGCTGAAGGCCCCCACCACCAAAAAAACGCCACCGACACGCCCAAAGTGGCAGCCACAAGGGGCCCGCGAGCCCTCGAGGAGGAAACGCAGGCCCAAACTGAGGGGAAAACCCAAATTAAAAAGAGGGAATCATCATCTGCAAAGTGCGCGACGAGTAAACTCAGTAAGTTTCTTTTCCGGAGAAGCAACGTGAGTCACAGCCTCAGCTCTCTGTGACTGTTTACGTCGTCTTGATTTCTGGTATCCCAAGAAATGATGGTAAACGATGTGCATTGTTATCTTTTTTCTTTTTTTCTTTTGTGACAACAGCCATTCTTCAACTGTGCGAGGAAAAGGGGGGCTGTGGTGGTGGTGGTGGTGGTGGTGGGGGGGGTCTCTATGGAAACAAACCCCATGGTGAGTTGGTGGCGTCCAACCATGATGGCGCTACTTGTCATAGCTGTCGTGCCTGCAAGTGACACTACAGCAGTAGGGCACATGGGAAACCTCAGAAAAAGAAACTAAATTCAGCTCAACTTCTCCATCAAACAACTTCCACTCCCGCTAATTTTGGACTCGGGCTAAATGGAAATTTTCCTCATTTCCTTCCAACTTTCTTCAACCAAAAACAAGCAGGTTTTTTTTTCTCTTCTCCATTTCCTTCTTCGCTACTTATCTCCCTAAGACTGGAGAAGGTGCATCACTCAGAGCACAAAAGGGGAACCAAGAAATAGCCTCCCCTCATTTCAATACAGTCGCTAACCCGCAGCCATCACCACTCCCACCAAGGAGCGAGGCGGGGGCAGTGGTCCCTATGGCGACCAACGGGCCACATTGTTCCCAGACCAGGCCCACATTCATTACTGACAAAAAGACACACACACAATCACACCCACTCGGGGACACAGGCGATTAATACATTTTAAGTTGGAATTCACACAGGTGAAAGGGGGGGGGGGGGGCCTGAATGTGACTTCATCATTTCACAGTTTTATTCTCCGTGAGATTCCGAGGACGCTCACAGGAGTCTGATTGTTGCTGCTTTCGCACCTTGATGGTTTCAGGTTGCGTTTCCATTGAGGAACTTCTTTTTGGGGTCAATTCGACCCCTTGGGGATGGGAAAGAAAAAAAAAGAGAAAGAAAGTCTTGGTTCACTCTTCCGAAAGGCCAAATCAAAGATTGGCAGTGAATGCAACCCTGTCCAGTCCCCCCCCTTGTTTCTATGGAAATTGACACTGGGCGACATTTTCTTGCCTGTTTGGCTGAAGACAGAAGAGAGAAGCACTTTCTCCCGTGTGTCTCCTCTGTCCACTAATGACTGGATCATGCTCACATCTGAGGTGTGGCAGCCGACACAGACATGGTTTGAGGAAAACATCAGCATAGTGGAACCTCAGTAAACACACCGAAATGTAGCAATGTTACACCTCTCTGGCGGATTATTGGAAAATCCACTAATCAAACACTGAGCAACGGGATTAGCCGGTGGTGGGAAGTAAATACAGAGAACTCACTGTTTTTGAGTCCAACTCGTGCCTGGTTTGGGCCAAAACTTTATCCACGCCGGCCTGATCGACAAAGGTGACGAATCCGAACCCTCTGCAGACACGAGGTGGGGAGGAGGTATTAATGACACAGGAACTGATGTTGACATGTAATGATACATTATGAGCAGCGAGGAATCACGGAGGTCAGATAAACTTTCAGCTCCGGCAGAGAAGCCAGGCTCACAGCTCCCTCACCTCGAGCGCTTAGTAACCGGATCTCGCATCACCATACACTCCTTCACCTCGCCGTACTTGCAGAAGTACTCCTTCAGACCCTCTGGGGAAGCAAAACAAGGCAGAAAAGAGGATTCGCAGATGAGACTAGAGGTTAACGAGTAATGACAACTTTTTGATAAGAAGTCAGCGAGGCTACAGAGTCGCTCTGCTGAGATTTCCCGCACCAAAGTTCACACAGTTTTTCATTAAACGTGTTGAACATAACATGAGCTGCCATCAGAACTCAAGACACGTTAAGTCTCACAATAATTCCAACTGTAATCACTCCAGATTCACCCTTTCTAATGAGCTTTGGAGAATTTTTTCTATGCTCTTCTGAATGGGGGCATTCACTCTGGAGCATATGCAAAATTCAAAAAACAAACAGCTTTAATGCATGCAAACAGAAATATTAAGAAATACGGCTTTTCAAATTGACTCAATCTAATCCATGCCAGGATTTTTAAAGACATGGTGGCATTTTAGAAAGAGAGAGAGAGGGGGGAGAGCGAGAGGTGGAAAAAGATTTACCTTGTGTTGTTTGCCAGCTGAGTCCACCTATGAACATTTTGCTGTGGAAAAAAGAGAGAAAATGTTTTTCTGTTTGCACAGCCATCAAAGGAGGATTCACTGAGCTCCGTGTTAATGGGGTTACCAGTAATGGCAAAGTTGCTACTGAGTTTTTGAAAGAGTGATCTGCACATAGAAGGGGTTTTCAGAGAGAATCATCAGTGATTTTTGCATGCAGCCTGTGAGTGTGTGGAGTATGGAGGACTAAAAGTGCCAAAATTAAATAAATAAATACATCATTAAATAATTAATTAAATATGTCATTAATTAATTAAAATTGGAATTAAATATTTCATTAATTAATTAAAATTGGAATTAAATATGTCATTAATTAATTAAAATTGGAATTAAATACTTAAATGTGTTATTAAATAAATATATCATTAAATAATTAAATATGTCATTAATTAGTTAAAATTGGAATTAAATATGTCATTAATTAATTAAAATTGGAATTAAATACATAAATGTGTTATTAAATATGTCATTAATTTATTAAAATAACAATTATTTTAAGTAAAAAACATATTTCATTATTTCACGATTTAATTAATTATTTCATGGTCCTTGTGTTGCAGTGGATCATGAATTAATTTTATCTGTCAACCTCGCCCGTCAAAGTCCGTGGGCGGGACTAACGTGAATCTAGTCTAATCCACTGCTTTTGTCTGCCTTGAAACCGAAGTAGAAGTCTTTCTAAACATGGAGGCTGTGTAGAGGGAGAGTCGCTTGTGAACTTTCTAGAGAGTTGGTGAGAGATATTTTAGACCTTGCAGAGTATGTGGAAGCAGGACCTGCTTACCGCGAGCATGTAGCGTGTAAAGCAGAGGAATTTATTGACGTTGTTGAAGTTATTTCCGCACTTTCCGACCAAGATGTTGACCGTAGAGTGACTGCAAATTTAGAGGAAGTACTCCGCCGGTTTTCTGGTACCAGGGTGCAACAGGAGCACACACAGGGACCAGGGCGTTTGGCATACCGAGGGAAGTTCTGGAACATCACGTTCTTTGTGGATTACCAGCCTGTCAAATTGCAGCGATGCTCGGAGTGTCGAGCGCTTTTCCTTTAGGACCTACTCGGCGCGGCACGGCTCCGCTCGTCTTTGTTTAGCCGCGATTCCACAAGCATCTACTCGGCACGGTACGGCTCGTCTCATCTTTGTTAGCGAGCGTTTCCATACGGACTAATTTTCAGCACCTTCTCGGCTGAGGTTCCCAGCGAGCTGAGATGAGCCGATAATGTGGGCGTTTACATAGTGCAGGCCACTGATTGGACAGGGAGTGACGACACAGAGCAACTTCAGCACGAAAACAAAATCCTGCATTAAAAAAATGACTGTAAACAGCGACGGTGTGCATTGCTCTTCACGAAACTCTCTGTTCTTCATAATTTTAATGTGACAGCCAGACCTGTACCGTGGGTGAATGAAGAGGTCGAGACTTTGTCTTTGGTGGCGGACCAAAGAATACAGAGAGAGCTGGACGGAGAAAGTTTATCAGGAGGTCTCTGAGCGGATGGCCGCTCACATATACAGTAGACTGTATATAAAGAGGACAGAAGCAGTGTAGGGAGAAGCTGAAAAAGCTCAAAAATGACTATCGGTCCACCAAGGACCACAACGGCCGGCGTGGGTCAACCAGGAGGTGTTGGAAGAGGTTTAATGGAAGCTATTTACTGGCACCGCACCGCCAGCAACAGGAGGGAGACTCAGCCGCTGCATTGTTGGAGACGTTCGAGAACGGTGAGTGTTTTGTGACTTCAAGAAACTTATACATCATTTATTCCATTGGTGGCAAGCTTCTTTTAAGCAAACAAGTATTTTTAGAAAGTAACGTCGTTGTCTCCTGGAGCAGACAATAAGATAGCTAGTTAGCCATCGGCGCTAACTCCGTGCTCTGCTTGTATTTCGTGCTGCTGGTTTCTAACGTTTAGCTCTCAGAAGCTAATACTTCAGTCAGCATGCCGTGTTTTTCTTGTACTTAGAGTGAGTGTTTATTTCTGTTCAAGAATCCCTTTCCACATGCGAAGCCTACTCCACCTCCGTCGCGGAGCCCCCGGCTGCCCTGTCTCCTCTCCACCACCAGCAGCAGCTCCTCTCCAGCACCAGCTTCGACACCGACCCTGTCAACAGCACCGTCTTATCACCGGTAAGACACGGTAAACAGAGAGCATGGTTGATTTTCGTATTATTATTACTACAGGTGTAAATGCCTGCAAGCATGATCAGAACAACGAGACCAATGACCAAGAATTGAGGCAGGTGTAAATGCAAACTGTGCAGCAGCCAGCTCAGGAACGCCTGATGAAAGCTACATGTAGCTACAGTGACACATAAACAGAACACATGCAGCTGCATTTATTTTCTATTGATTTAACAAGTAAGTCACTCTAATTAATTTACGTTCTGGTGCGGTGTAGTATTGCAACCATTCTTCTTATAGTCACTAGGTAGCTGTGAAACTGAATGAAAATATACATAAAAATGAGAAAACACAGCTCTTCTTAGCAACTCCAAAATGTGCACAGGATGAAATGAAGTTCACACCACGTCGTTTTTGTTTGTGGTGGAGCAGTTACTGCTTGTGCTTTGGTTAAAGCGAAGAGTGCCAGAAGTTTATTAAAGTATCAAAAGACATTGATCATGAATGAAAATGGATGGACGGGTGGCTAAACACATCACATCATAGCTGTGGAGTCCTTCCAGCTCCTGGGGACTACAATCTCTCAGGACCTCCTGAAAAAGGCTCAGCAGAGGATGTATTTCCTACGACAGCTGAGGAGACATGGCCTGCCACATGAGCTGTTGATCCAGTTCTACACTGCAGTCATACAATCTGTCCTGTGCACCTCTGGATCAACCACACAGCAGGACAGAAACAGACTACAGCCCATAGTACGGACTGCAGAAAACATCATCAGAGACCCCACTCACCCTGGACATTTGGACTACAGTGCCCTGTACACAAAAATCGCCACTACTGTGTTTATAGCAATTACCATTTTGCTAATGTGTTCATACATTCCAGTCTAGCTGTACATTTCTGTTTATATTGTGTTCTATTTTTACTATTTCTTTTTCCTCCCTGTTCCTCTTTCTATTGTTTATTTTTTATTATTCTCTTCCATATTCCTAGGATGACACCAACAGCCGAAACCAAATTCTGTGTATATTGTGTACTTACTTGGCCATTAAAGCTGACTCTGATCACTTTTCTGTCTTTGGTCTAGGCAAGAGGAAAGGGGGCCACAGAAAATTGGACCTTCCTAGCGTACTTGTGGAGATGCAGGCTGAGGAGGAGTGGAGTCATGCCCAGCATGATGAGAACATCTGGTTGCTCCTCAGCGAGGCAAGAGAGAATGAAGCTGGCCCAGAATACTGCCTTCAACCAGTCATTCCTGGGTGTGCTGGGGCAGCTGGGGTAGCTGGGTAGGCAGTGGGCAGCCGGCGAGTGTGAGCGAGTCCACCTCCCATAGACTTGAGATTTACAAGTGCTGGTCATATAATTAGAATATCACGAAAAAGCTTGTCTTTTGGACAACTGTCAGGTCAGTAGTCTTCCCCATGATTGTGTAGCCTACAGAACTAGGCTGAGAGACCATTTAAAGGCCTTTGCAGGTGTTTTGAGTTAATTAGCTGATTAGAGGTGTCTTCAATATTGAACCTTTCTACAATATTCTAATTTTCAGAGATACCAAATTTGAGATTTTTGTTAGTATTCAGGTATAATCATCAAAGTTAAGAGAAATAAACATTTGAAATATATCAGTCTCTGTGTAATGAATGAGTATAATATACAAGTTTCACTTTTTGAATGGAATTACTGAAATAATGAACAACTTTTTTCATGATATTCTAATTATATGACCAGCACCTGTAGTTGTATATAGTTTTACTTTTAGCCCTCCACTGTAGGAGAGGCCCACCACAGTTTGTACTTTGCACATTGTAAATAGTTTTGATTTTGCTGCTGACTAATAAACTATTTTGTGACTTATGTGATTGCATCATAACTTTTCATTTTGTCTGTTAAGACACTGGTAGGAAAAGAGTCAACAGTCTGAACCAAACAATTCTATATTCCCTAATAATGTATTTGTGTTTAATGGGATTTAACATGTTTTAACACAAACTCCTTTATGGTTCATAATTCTGGTGACTGAATTACACCAAAGCAATACTGATTTATCAAACTGGAATTTTCTTAAAACAGCTGTTTTAATGTTTTGGCGTTTAATTTTTTATTTAATCTTGCTAACCTTCACAAACAAACAATAGCATAGACACATCTACAAAAGTTTATTGTCAGAATTGCATTAAAGAAAACAATAGCGGTCCGGGGACAGAAAAACAGAAGTATAACAAGAAGAATAACTTTGCATGACACGTAGTGCATCAGTGCATCCTGTACATCTCTGCCCTCCTCCTCTACACCTTGTGCCACTGCAGGCTCATGTGCTGCTGCTTCAGGTAAATCCCATGAAGTCTCATCAGAGAGCATCTGAAACACATACACAGCATACATATTTTAATACCTAATAGCGACAAACTGCAGCCATTACAGGGTCGTTCACAGGACTGATACACGATAGCTAGCGAACTAGCATTAGCTTACCCTATATGTCGTCTCGTTCATATCCTCTTGTCTTCAGCTTGATACTGCTGTATCGCCTCCCAAACTCTCCTGTGTGTCTCCTGAGTGTTTCGACTCGCCGCTCTCAGCTTTCTCCGACTCTTCTGTTACTCTGAATCTGACAGAAAGCCACAGACCGAGCAGCAGGTGTACTATCGCCTCCATGTACATTGTTGCATTGCGTTTGTGTCGCACAAAAATGACGGTAAGGGACTTTCGGGCCACCGTGCTATGACGACTCAACCCACGATGAGGTGGTACTCAATGTAATGGAAAAACAACTAAACCGAGACGAGCCGTGGCGCGCCGAGTAGATGCTAAAGGAAATGCTAAAGGAAAATTTGTCTTGCACCGCATGTATCAACATTTGGGAAAGAGGACCGAGTCTTTAGCGGTTGCTAATAAAGTTTTGTTTTATTGAGTATCCAAACCAACGTAGAGGTGAATAGCGCCACCCAGTGTATCGGAATGTGTTCACAAGCTCTGCGTCAATCCATTATCTGGAATCGATTTGCCTTGACTTGATGTGCAGGGTAACCAATCAGGTGTTAGGATCCGCCCACCGACTTTGACGGGCGAGGTTGACAGATAAAATAAATTCATGATCCACTGCAACGCAAGGACCATGAAATAATTAATTAAATAGTGAAATAATGAAATATGTTTTTTACTTAAAATAATTGTTATTTTAATAAATTAATGACATATTTAATAACACATTTATGTATTTAATTCCAATTTTAATTAATTAATGACATATTTAATGCCAATTTTAATTAATTAATGACATATTTAATGCCAATTTTAATTAATTAATGACATATTTAATTATTTAATGATATATTTATTTAATAACACATTTAAGTATTTCATTCCAATTTTAATTAATTAATGAAATATTTAATTCCAATTTTAATTAATTAATGAAATATTTAATTCCAATTTTAATTAATTAATGACATATTTAATTAATTATTTAATGATGTATTTATTTATTTAATTTTGGCACTTTTAGTCCTCCATAGTGGAGGTGTGTGAGAGCAGAGAATAGCAGCTCTGTGTCTGAGCTGTGTGAAGGAAAGAAAGTTCAAAAAACAAAGTTAGTTTTCTTTTTTTTTTTTTTTCTCCTTACCAGGGGTCGTGAGGGGAGTCCGTGGTGGACAGCTGCTCTGGCTCCCTTCGGTGTCCATTCCGTGAGCTGGCGGTGCGTGTGGCTGAGAGCTGCGTGTGTCCGGGCGAGCCGGTGCGGGAAAACAGGAGGAGAGCGAGTGAGGGAGCTGGGCGGGTTTGGGCCCGGGGTGACAGAGAGGGGAGCGGGCCAGATGCAGGCTGGGACAGACTCCACTCCTCCTCCACTCAGTCCCCGCTGCTGTCTCTCTCTCATCCCACCACCGGCAGCACGGCCCCGGGGTCAAGTCCGCTGCGACCACACACACACGGGTTCCGGTGCAGCCTTTCGAAATAAAAGCCCGAGATCGCTTCACCATAAGGAGGAAGATAAACCTGTTGGAAAACATCATCCAAAAGAGCAATGTCGATTTTCTTTTGTAGTACCGTTCAAAAGTTTGGGATCACTTAGAAATGTCCTTATTTTGAAAAAAAAGAAGCAGTTTTTACTCTGCCAAGGAACGTCGGCGGAGTGATTGGACAATCACCGTACCTTTATCCTTCCGTCTGTC
>NW_026559396.1:0-32759 GCF_022539595.1 Amphiprion ocellaris | reverse complement strand
CAACAATAACAGAGAACCAAGTTGCAGTGACTGAGGTTCTTCCTGTGACAATGGTTCACAATCCAAACAATTTTTTCAATAAAGGTTTTTGTTTTTATTGACAACAAACTTGTACAAAACATTAAAAAAAAAAGAATCAATTCTTGCAATTTCTCACAATAATCTATAAATACAAAAGGCAATCAATGCAGTCAAATGGAGTCGAGTGGAATGGAGTCGAGTCGAGTCGACACCAGAATGCGGCAACAATGACAAAACTCCTTGTGCAACATCCTCCAGGAAGGTCCGTGTCGCCTTTGAAACATTCATCAGTAGGTCAGTTCAAAATCCAGCCAGTCACGCTTAAGCAGGTGATTTATTTTACGCAGACTACACTTTTATCAGTTCCCCCCCCCCCCCCCCCTTGATAGAATCTAAAAGCACAGATGTCAGCAAATGATGGTCTAGACTAAACAGTGTGTGCTTTCATTTCTTACCCATTTTCAAATGTCTTTGAAGGTTGTTAGGTCTTCATGGCAGAATGATTTCCACCTTCGTGGAAGCTGAAGGTTTCTGCTTGAATATTTCTGATCTTCATCAGGTGTATTTGTTACCCGGTAATGCTTTGTAGCAGATGGTCTGGGGGAGGAAAACATCAAAAAAATGTGTTGAAGTATAGAAAGCTGAAAGCCACACACTAGTGCATGTATATGAAGCACTGCATTTTATCCATGAGGAAATTCACCTGTGTGGGTTTTAAACGTTTATGAGGATTTATACATGAATAACCTAAACTAATCCATCAAAACCGGATACTTACCACGGGAAGAAACTCAGCTGAAGGGGTAGGTAGGAAACCCAAACGGGAACCGGCAGGGGCACGAGGGCAGCGTCGTGTCCAAGAAGCTCTGGTGGTCACGAGTCGACGCAGGATGTGCGCGTCCGTGGTGGAGCAGGGAGTGAATGACAGAGCCGGCTTATATGCTGGGAGGTGGAATTGCAAACAGGTGACTGGTGTGAGCCAATTACGGCAGCTGATTCTCATTGCTGCAATCAGACTGCAGGCAGGTGGAACAGTCAGGGAGGAAGGGCTGAAAGCGGACAAGCAAAATCTGATTAGGAAAACAGACAAGACTACAAAATTCAACAAAGACTCTAAACTAACAACAGAGGGGAAATTTAAGAAAACCATAAATGAATAACCTAAACTAATCCATCAAAACCGGATACTTACACCGGGAAGAAACTCAGCCGAAGGGGTAGGTAGGAAACCCATACAGGAACCGGCAGGGGCACGAGGGCAGAGTCGTGCCCAAGAAGCTCTGGTGGTCACGAGTCGACGCAGGATGTGCGCGTCCACGGTGGAGCAGGGAGTGAATGACAGAGCTGGCTTATATGCTGGGAGGTGGAATTGCAAACAGGTGACTGGTGTGAGCCAATTACGGCAGCTGATTCTCATTGCTGCAATCAGACTGCAGGCAGGTGGAACAGTCAGGGAGGAAGGGCTGAAAGCGGACAAGCAAAATCTGATTAGGAAAACAGACAAGACTACAGAATTCAACAAAGACTCTAAACTAACAACAGAGGGGAAATTTAAGAAAACCATAAATGAATAACCTAAACTAATCCATCAAAACCGGATACTTACCACGGGAAGAAACTCAGCTGAAGGGGTAGGTAGGAAACCCATACAGGAACCGGCAGGGGCACGAGGGCAGAGTCGTGTCCAAGAAGCTCTGGTGGTCACGAGTCGACGCAGGATGTGCGCGTCCGTGGTGGAGCAGGGAGTGAATGACAGAGCCGGCTTATATGCTGGGAGGTGGAATTGCAAACAGGTGACTGGTGTGAGCCAATTACGGCAGCTGATTCTCATTGCTGCAATCAGACTGCAGGCAGGTGGAACAGTCAGGAAGCAGAGAGACACAGTAGAAAGTTTTAATCACAGATTAAAGTGTGGCTAAATGCAAAGAAGAAAAAACTTGTTTCTTCAGCACAGTCCATAGCAGTTCTCAATGGGGGTTAAAGTCAGGAGTTAGAAACCATGTCTAAACCTTAATTCTTGTGCCGTGATTTAACCATTCCTTTACCATTTTTTTGGTCATTGTCGTGTTGGAAATCACTTAACTCCATCCAAGATCCTTCTGGCTGATGATTTGAGGTTTTCCTGAAGAATGTGGAGATAATCATCCACAGAGAACCAACATGCATGAATGTTTTTTGGGACAAAGACAACGTGTTCGTTCATTTTCGCAGCATTGAAAATTTAAGAGCTATAGCAGTCACTGAAAATTCAAGATTGCCACAATATGCACGGTCTTTACAAGTGTATGTAAGTCTTTTTATCACTACTGTACATACTAACATCAGCATGATAACAAGCTTACCCTGACATTTCTCATGGTTGTTAGCGTGGCCCAGAAATGACAGATCATATATTTTCTACATTTGTTTTTGATGGTTCAATACAGTGCCAGTTTGTATTCAGATTTAAATATTTTTGTCCTCATAATTTGCCATATTTTTGTCAAAACACTCAAAGTTCTTAACATATAAGTATTTGAGAAATTCACATTTTGCTTTGATAATGGAGCTACATGGGAAGCTTAGGTTTGCCCAAGCTTATTTCATTCAGAGGCCAATTTTCCAAACTACTGTTGGCACAAAGAATCACCCACAGTTTTTTTGGAATCATCCTCTGGGAACCATAAATGCTTTTACAAAATTTCACTGGACAATCTATCCAATGGGATTTCAGACAAGACCAAAATGGAGCGACTGAAAGAGCAACATTTATAATCCATAGAATCATATTGAATGCTATGGCTAAAAAACACAGACTACTGCCTGGACATCAGTGTAGATTAGTTTAAACCTAGAGATCGTGATGTTATCTTTATATTCAAATGGGAATCAGGAATTAAAACAATGCAAGAAATAGGCAGAAAAGCGAGAGAGCCTGGATGTGTGTTTGACCCAAAGAGGAGTTTTAATAAGCTGAACAAACATACTCCTACAACAGCCTTTTCATATTCAACCCAACACTTAACTGAATGGGAAGACAGTTATCATGCACACTACTTCTGGCTCTCAGGCTCATTCACCAGAATACATGTCACTCTTTGTTTGTATAGTACTCTTTTGTATGTTATGCCTTTTATCCTTCACCGCCTAGTGTTTGCTAAATAATGAAAGGATATCATCTGTACGTTCTTGTTTAGCATGTTGCCACACCTGTGAATTGAATTATGAGTAATTATGTATTGTAAGTTATCATGAACACTTTTCTGCTCTGACAGGGATAGCTTTCACGGCATGTGTTTTTTTTCTGCCCACATTTTGGTGATTTCAGCCTCCAGGCTTCAGCCTTACCTATCCACCACCTGCTCTGTAGTTGGTTACCAAGCAAGTCCAAGGAATTTGTGCTTGTCCTCCTTGTTTTTTTTGTTTTTGTTTTCTTTTTTGTAGAATTTTTCTGCATTTGTTAAATCCATTCTCCACCTGTTATTCAGCTCTTGGGTTGATCATTATTATTGTATTATTATTATTATTATTATTATATTTTTATTATTTTATTATTAGTTATAACAAAGGCCTATATTTTTGCTGAGAGAAAAAATTCCTTTGTTTGTCAAATGGAACGGGGATGCATTCATTTTTTGAAATGGCAATAAACTGTTTGTTTGATGTCAAAACAACAGCGACTGATGGAACAGTTCATATGCAGATAAAATGCATTCCATTTTAACATTAAGAAGACAGTTTGTACAAGAAAAATACTTTTTACTGAGAGAGGAGTCAAACCTGGGTTATTTCATCTTTGGCTCTATTCCTGGCTGATAAGGTGCAATGCATACAAATATCCCACCTCTGTTTGGTGGGATGAAAAACACATTAAAAGTCATCTCCCATGGGTATAAAGCTTTAAAACATTGACACCGACTTTGAAAAACAAAGTTATACAATAACACTGAATAAATCATTAAAAAACATGACGAAAAAATAGCAGAGGTAAAACAGGGAGTGATAATGAAAAATTTTGAGGGGGCCCACATAGGTGAGTCCTTGGACTTTATTTACTTATTTTTCCAAACCAATGCTCCAGGTAAGAAGGCTTCAGCAGCAGGAGGCTTAGCAGAGCCTAACGGAAGACAGAAGGGGAGCATGCTGTGCTTTAAAGCTAAATTCAGCTAAATCAATAGTAAATCACAGGGAGACGTGAATGGGAGTAAAGTATGTTCTTCTCCTGGAATTTGTTGAAAACCAGCAGCAGCAGAAACTGCAGTGTTAGTATGAGAATGACTAACGGGGTAAAGCAAACAGTAGATCATGCAGTAGAGCTGCAAGGATTAATCACAAAGGTGCCGGTCAGTAGAAGAAACCGTGACTTTAAAGGTCAAACACTCCCGTTGTGGGAGAATGTTAGGGGAAAAAGCGAGCCTCGATAATGAAAATCAGGGTAGGGATGCAAAATTCATCTCCAGCCAGCTAAGAAAACCAGGAAAATATCATCAGTATAGAGTTGGAAATTAGTGATTGTGATGTTTATGAAATATGCAAGCAAATGGTGACACATGGAAGACAAATGTAGTTTTAAAACAACTGCCCCCTGTAGGGACAATGCTGGCGGCACACAACTTTCTCAAATAAAACCACAGAATGATTGTCAAAATCATTGGCAATGTTTTAGAAATAAAAGCATATCGCTAGTTCTAATACTGGCAGTGGAGGTTTGGTTACAATAGTTAAAAAATACGATTGATTTAGTTTCACTTTACTAACTAAGGGTAGTTTATTGGAATGTCTGTTGTTCTCAGGCCTCTTTTGAAAATGAGACTAGATTAAATAACGTTTAAGGAGGGCTTTTATTTCACAGTTAAGATAATAACCACTTTGTCAAACATGAGGAAATATCACAGTAAAAAACTAATTTCTTCCGTGTGGATGAGCATATGACGTTTCAAATAACTTGACTGCCGGAAAGATTTCCCACACTGGTTACAACAATGTGTTTGTAGACTGATCCAGCTCTCCTTTACTGAAACCACTCCCACCCTCATCAAGACATCTGTACAGATCCCAGCAGGTCTGGGTCCTATGGAGCAAAAAACAAAGTGTCAGTCACAGCAGTGCAAGAGGACAATAAATGGCAAATGCTACTGAATTACACAGGAAGAGGTAAGGGTGTAGCAGTACACAAAAATCACTGTTGGGCACACACACACTCAGCTTTGAGATCATGGTTCATTATGTTCAGAGCGTAAAATGGGAACAAGAAATACAAAGCATTACAGTGCTTCTTTTATCCTTTATTCAAATTAAACACGGGTGTGATGAACAGACTATGACTGCATTTTCTCAAAAAAGCCTGTCAACACTGCTGTAAGTGGCAGCAACTTACTAACAACAAAGTAAAATTTACAAAAGTAAATTCAAATCTTTTTTTTTTTACGCTATTTTTTTGGCTTTTTATCGGCTTTATTTAGGCACAGTGAGATAGAGACAGGAAACAGGGGAGAAGAGTTGGGGGAAGACATGCAGCAAAGGGCCGCGAGCGGGAATCGAACCCGGGCCGCTGCGTCGGGGGGCCAGCTCTGTACATGCGTCACCCGCGTAACACGTTGAGCCATACGGGTGTTACAGCAAGGCCTTGAAGCATTTGGAAGATTATAGAAGTGCATATTGTGCTGACCTCAATATCATCCAAAATAACCAACACAAATGTGTGTAAAATGTTGATAGCTGTTTTATACAGCTAAAACAAAGGACACCGATGCATATAATATGTGTACAGGACATTGAAAACATATCATCATGTTCATTTTATGTTTACCCAGTCGTCCTCATCAAATTAAGAAACGTCATTAAATATGAAGCAAAAAAAAAAAAAAAGTCAATCATTTATTTAGAGACTTTAAAGATTGAATGGAGTCAAACTGACCCCAAAAGTAATAGGAGGGCTAACTATATAGAGCAGTGATCATCAACTGGCGGCCCGCGGGCCGAATCCGGCCCGCCGAACCGTCCAATCCGGCCCCCCGACTGGATTCCAAAATTGTGAGGATCAAAGAGAAAATATCATGCGGTCCACACTATTAAAGCAACTGAAAACAACAATAACTGAGACTCTTAACTATCAGTAATCCCCACCATTTATGACTCTATTTAGGCTACATTCCGAAATGAGGACAGACTCGCTGCACTGTTTAACATTTATTGTTTCACACAGTTCTTTTTTTTAACATAACTTTTCCTCATGCCCTTACTTAACATTTGGTTTTTATTTCAAAGTCTCAACAACAAGCTTCAAACTAGTAGACTTCTCAGGACAAAAAAAGGAGGAAAAACCAACTGGCATAACTTAAAATAGCATGGTAAATAAATACTAACCTGGTACCAGAACAAAACAGGTCACAAATAACGTTCGCACATCAAATAAAACGTTAAGTGGGCTATAGCGATTTCAGATCACAAGGCTGAAATGGGCTCCTCACACTGCTTAATGGCTGAAGTTACATTTCCCCTCTGACACCAACTTTTTCACATCAGGCTTGGCCGCTGTCAGACTTATGCGCAAACAGTCCTCCAAAGACTGGTTTGACAGTCGGTTCCTCTCGTGTGTTTTTATCGAGTTCATCTTGGAGAACGCAGCCTCGCAGGTGTAGGTTGAACCCAACATGGTGAGCACATACATAGCCAGCGTCTTCAATGTGCCATAGTCCTCGGGACAAGACATCCAGAATGCGCTCAGGCTTTCAGCACCATGGAGAGCAGCCTGGATTTCAGCCAGCTCGCTCTGAATGGACGCCTCGTCCAACGGCATCATTTTCACTACGTTTGTGGAGAATTGTGGTGTTGTCCTCCAGCAGAAGCAATGCCAGCAGCTCCTCTCGGAAATCTTTGCCATCAAAGTATCTGACAAAAACGCACAACTGTGAAATATCCGTGTTGTCAGTGGACTCATCAATAGCCAGTGAAATGTATTTGGCTTCCTTGATCCCGTCAATGACAGCTGGCTGGACATGCTCTGCCAAGACGTGGACACGACGTGCAGCAGCTGAAGCAGAGAGAGGCATTTGTTTGACAGATGCAATAACTCTGTCCATGGATTTGTCGGGGGCACCGTTCCTCCAGAACGGTGACCATGCTCTCCTTTAAAAGCTCACTTTCCGTGAAAGGCCAGTTATGTTTGCAAAGCACCCAGGCAGCCTGCAGAGATGCACACCTTACTCTCTCTTGATCAGTTAAAGTTCGAGTAATAATGCCATTTGCACGGGTGCAGGCAGATTTCAATGTGGCCATTTTTCTCTGACGGGCCTCTGACTGCTCAGGATATGAATCCTTGAAATTTGTATGTTTAGTGTTGTGGTGACGGCGCAGATTATATTCTTTTGCAACAGCAACAGTTTCGTTGCAAATGAGGCATACAGGTGACGCATTTCGGAAGGTTGGCATGATAAATGCCTACTTTTCAGTCCAGTCATTATTAAAGGATCTGTTTTCCACATCCCTAACCTAAACAGCTACCACAGCATTCTGCAGCACCATGACGAACCCTCTGGTCAGGAGTTTATCCTACAGCAAGATAATGACCCAGAACATCAGTCCACGCTCTGCCAGAACTACTTTAGGAACAAAGAACCAGACGATGAGCTTGAAAACATGGGAGTGTAAGCACAGTCTCCAGACTTCAACCCCATGGAGCTGGTTTGGGATGAACTGGACAGAAGAGTGAAAGTAAAACAACCTACAAGTGCCACACATTTATGGGAACTTCTGCAACAGGGTTGGGAAGAACTTTCTGAAGAATATTTGATTTCTATTGTGGAAAGAATGCCACGAGTGTGTTCAGCTGTTGTATCTGGCAAAGGCGGCTACTTTGATGAGTCAATAGTTTAGAATACATTTTGGTTTCTAAATAGGTTTTTTTGAACATCATTTGTTTATGTGTTCTATGCTTTCATTTCAGAGTACAATGAGACATGAACATGCATACTTTCCAATACAGAACTGGAAACATTTAGGTGTTCTAAAACTTTTGACCGGTAGTGAGTGTGTGCGCACACACACACACACACACACACTCATGAACGCACACAGGGAGAGAGAGCAATGTTTCATACCTTATAGGACATAAGATCAGCAAGAAGCATGACGTGACGCCGGTCGATGCTCATTCCGTGGTTGACCATGGTGTACTGAACCTCATTGATGATGGTGGATCTTGCAGCCTCAATACCCAAAGTCCTCTCAACCTGAACAAAGACACAGAGCAGCTTGTAAAGAAGAAAAAACATTCTGACATTAGTCCAGGATGTTGGGTAGAATATAAATATATAAATTGGATTAGTCAAGAGGTTTAAATTTCTTACTATAAAAATAAAGTGTCTTGAGACAATTTGACCTCTAATTGGTGTTATATAAATAAATTGAATTAAAACTGTATGTATCTTGTAATGTTGGAGTAATTCAGCCATATATGTTGGAAAACACATTTTCTTTGGCCATTAATCAGTTGATTGTTTTCTCCACTAATTCATTTCTTGTTATGGTTTATAAAATGTCAAACCCAAATATATTCAGGTTACTGTCATAAAAAACAAAAAGATTTACATTCATGATGCAGGAATCAGGCAGTTTTTCACTTTTTATCTTAGTATAGTCAGAAAGATAGTTGATAATGTGTGACTTGTTGCAGCTTGTGAGCCGTAAAAGGTTTTAATCTTTGGGGCCAAGTGTCAAAAAACATTTAGAAACCAACATCAACAAAACACTCAACAAAGATTTGAACATCATTAAGGGGAAATCCAACTTTTGCATGACAATGTCTAATTAAAGGACATTAATTTCCAATGTAAAAGTGTGATATTCATCCTCTGGAGCTTTCTCTTCACATCGTCTTCCACCTGGACTGGTTTAGTCGGGAGCATGTGCAACAAACATTTGAAAAACTGCACTTTAACATCAATGAATGACACTGAAGTTTAATCTCTACATAAATGAGACTGAGTCTGGATGTGCTGCTCTGTCATTAACTCCTAAGTTCAGGGAAAGTTCAAACAAAAGAGGACAGTTCAGATAAGACTTGAGAATGAGCTTATTCTGAACAAACATCTCAGACTTTCTGAGCTTCAGCACCTCTAGCAAGATATTTTAACAACAAGCAACTCAAGAGATCCAAAGGTTGGAGAGAGTTAGCTTTAGCTGAGCCAAAGAACATGTGGGACGTTAATCTAGCAAACATTTCAGACTTTCTCTGTGAATTCTGAGAAATAATTTCCTATTTAATGACAGAGCTACACATCTTAACTCAGTCTCATTAAAACAGACTCTAATTCAGTGTCATCCATCCATATTAAAGTGCACTTACCCAAAATGTTTGTTCCATGAGCTCCAACAAAACCTGTCCAGGCAGAAGGCCACTTTGACAAACAGGAAGTGGACGATTCCAAGAAGATTTATATTATTTTTATTCATTCACTCACACATTCTCACTCGGCAGTGGTAAACTACGTTTGTAGTCACAGCTGCCCTGGGGCAGATTGACGGAAGCGTGGCTGACAATCTGCGCCTACGGCCCCTCCGACCACCACCAACATTCACATGCATTCATACTCCAGTGTGAGTAGCAGCACTGGAGGCCAGGTGGGTAAAGTGTCTTGCCCAAGGACACAACAGCACATGACTAGGACAGAGTGAGAATCAAAACGCCGACCTTTCGATCATTGGACGACCCGCTCTACCACCTGAGCCACAGCCACCCCACGGTAGGTATAATACATTAGCTCAAATACATCACTAAAAATTGAGCTGTTATAAATTAGCTGTAGTACAATAGATGCAAACAAATGAACGCTCGGGCTGGGGCTGGAACTATTACAAATTCACAATCTGCTGTTAATGTCTTCTCTGGAACTTTTACACTGCATGCTGTGACCTCTGACCTCTTCATCATTCTACTAACAAGTCAGGACTCTGGGATTAAATCTGGGAAAAGTCATGTTGTTGATGGACCAATAGATGGCAGCAGAGACTCAGACACAAATCTCTGTCCCTGCAACCCATCAATAATCAATAATAACACTGATACATTATCAACCAATCATATTTTGGTCATTTTGTTCATATTTATGGTAGTTTCATCTCATATTTTGGTCATTTTATTCATATTTGTGGTAGTTTTTTTGTCATATGTTGGTCATATTATATATATATGTATTTCTGGTAGTTTTATCTGTGTGTGTGTGTGTGTGTGTGTGTGTGTGTGTTTATACATATATGAAGAAATGTGTAAATTGAATGGAAAGTCCAGTGGGAGTCTGAGTGTCACCAAGTCAGAGTTTATGTCTCAACTGCGGACGTTAGAGAAGACAGGCGGAGACAGTCTTAGTGGGCGGAGCTAAACTACCTGAAACCTGTGTTTCATTCGTTATAGATCTCATTCCGTCATTCTGAAATCAGTTTATTTCTCCCCCTCTTCTCTGTAACTATTTAGTTTAGAATTCTTTGCCTCTCCTGACAACTTTTGATAGAACAGCAGAAAAATACCTTCAATTATTACAATATCACTGTGATTCTCCACTGTGTATTATGCAGAATTGTAATATGATAGCAATTTATTTGTGTTGTGTTCATTATTGATGCCTTTAACCCTTCCATGCATAGAGGTCATGACAGTGTGCAGCTCTTCTAAAGCTGTTTTCTTGTATGTGCATGAGTTTTGAT
The DNA here is from genome assembly GCF_022539595.1 of Amphiprion ocellaris. NCBI lineage: Eukaryota > Metazoa > Chordata > Actinopteri > Pomacentridae > Amphiprion > Amphiprion ocellaris. The sequence goes on along the minus strand of NW_026559396.1, from coordinate 22,058 downwards.
GGCATAGTTGGACATCAGCCACTACAGTGGATCCTATTGCATCATTTCTTCCACTGCCAGTGATTGGCTAGCCATTGCAAATTCTTTTTTAAAAAAAGAGTCAAACCAAGATGGCCGGCAGGCAGCCAGAAACACCAAGTAGCTCATTTTCTTTTGTTCAAGCCTTCTATAAAAAAGAGACCTTTGCAGGAAAGAAAAATATGGTGACATCGAGGAACATCTAAGGAGTTATACAATTGCAAAATTTTCCAAGTATTGATGTTATATTGGGAGGCAATTATGATTAATCTCATGTCCACTAAAGTGCACATCATGCATCACCAGCTATATTTCAACTACAATTCATTGGCCACAATTAGGCTATTACTGCCGCTGTTCTTGAAAATATGTCATCTGAGAGACTTGGGAATCTATACAGGAGAGTGAATCCCTCAATGCTGTTTGAATTATTTATGCATCAATTATTTTATTTTATAGTTCACATCACATTTCACAGTTCAATACACTGTATATCATTTTATCCATTTGTTTGTTAAATCCATATTTCTAGAGCAAAATGCATGGTGGCCATCTCAGTGGACATGTAAATATATTTTTTAGAAAAATGGGTTGAAATAAAATAAAGTTCAAACCTTGTTTTTCATGCCTAAAGATGAATAAAAACAATTGGGGGAAAACAAAATCCTGACTGAGGTTATCATAATTCATGCATGAATGGGTTAAGGCGACATACCAAACAGTGACGTTTTAATTCCTTTTTGGACAATATACTAACATACATGAATTATTGACACACAAACTTACAAATTCTCAAAATACAAGCTCCTCAACTCTGTTCTTGGTTACAGTGATTCATTAGATGTACTTCTATTTTTCTTAAATTACCATGTTTTCATAGCATCATCAAAATTTAACTGAGTTTTTTTTTTTTTCACAATGTGATTTCAACATCATCAAAAAATGACCTGTGCTTATTCTAGTGATCTTTTTTGGTAATATGTTTCTTGACTACCACCCATTTGTGCTTCTATCTGCCTTCATCTTTGCAGACGGTGCCAACATGATTGACAACAGATGAGATTGTTCTTAATTATTCATTTGTAAGAACTTCAAATTTGTTATTTTTAACTGCTCTAAGCCTCAAGCAGAGAAAGCACAAACCTCCTCTTTGGTATTATCTGACCACGACATCATGACGATTTACTCTAATGAAGCTGGTCGAGTTTTGAGGAAAACACTTTAAATGAACAAGTCAAGTATATTCTAACCACCTGGAGCCTGATGTGAATCAAGAAACATGATGTTCCTTGATGCACATCAGGTGCTGCTGATCTGATCTGACCTGACGTTCAGCCACAGCATCAGTGTCTGATGAAGATAGGACAGCAGATCAGTCCTGTCTAACATCCTACCTCTGTTTCCTCTCACCTGAATCTTCCAACAAACTCCCTGACGTTCCTCCATCTGACGAGCAGAGTCCGTTCAAAAAGTTCACATTTAGTGCCAAAAATATTCATTCAAAGATGAAGAAACCATGAAAAGATCGATGAAACTACTTGAAGGTTAAATAAACTGCAGCGGTGGGGCTTGTGTGTTGGTGGTCTGACCCCGTCAGGTGTGTCTGAGTGGAACGTACCACCTGCTCAGGTCAGCGGGGGGAACACAGAGATACAAAAGTTGAAAATCCTGGCTCTAAGCCTTAATACAGTTTAGAGTGGACTTCACAGTTTATGTCACATGAGTGCATCTACATTAGCATAACATTTAATTTCATGTAGATGAGTTTTACTGCTCCAATCACAGACTGACCTGCTGCTGACATCACCTGTTCACCTGGAGCTCACCTGTTCACCGGACCGCAGCAACAAACTGGAGAAGAACTGAGTGCTCTCGATCATGGATCAAATAATAATTCAGTGGAATCTTTACTGCAGTAACACATTTTCTTCACCATCATATAATCTGAAAACTAAAAGACTCTCCTCAGTGAAGCAGCTCGGTGAACTTTACCCACTGTGGGATCAATAAAGTTTATCCTTATCCTTATCAGAGCAGGGGGCGCTACTGCCCCTCTGGCGGACACAGGCGGTAACGACACTATTATTATTTGAGGCAAAGCTGGCCACAGTACAGATGAGCAGCACTTCCTGTTTCAACGTAAAACTATCGTAATGCTCTTAGGCTAAAACGTGGTTTTGTGAGACTCAGAAGAATCTGCAGTATGAACCAAAATGTCTTTAAAGACCACTAGCTTGTCGACTCCCTCAAATTGTGTTTGTTGTCACTATACGTTCAAAAATGAACACGTTATAGGTAATGTACAAATGCATTCGTGACCGGAAGTGTTAGCCGAGCTAGCGAAAGTAACACACGTAGCTCTAAAATCAATTCTCTCCAAGACACAGAGCTCTAGCTCCGTTTCCTGTCCCAGGTCTAATGTTTCAGCCTGATATCGTGATCAGCACCTTTTAAAGAGACGCTGCTGGTAGCGCTGGAGTTAGCTTGTCACTAGCTTCTGATTAGCTGCTAGCTCGCTAACGCTGCCATCACGGAGATGCAGCTATAGATTGTCATTAGCTACATTGTGGATTCGTTTCCTGTTTGGACGTGACTCGGACTACAACAAAAGTAATTGGAGCAAGTGGAGAGGCTAGCTGTCGTCAAATACGACTTGGTTTACACCAGAGATCCTTCTGAATCGACCTAAATCGCTTAATAATACTTTTGACATAAAATGTACAATAAAGAAAGATGCTTTTACGTTGAAGATGAACAGGAAGTGCTGCTCACCTGTAATGTCGCCAGCTATACAGTTAGTAATAATGTCGTGTCGTTACCGCCTGTGTCCACAAGAGGTCAGTAGCGGCCCCTCCTGTGACACGATCTTACATGAGAGCGATTAGATGACAGCAGAGACTCAGACACAAATCTCTGTCCCTGCAACCGATCAATCATCAATAACAACACTGATACATTATCAACCAATCATATTTTGGCCGTTTTGTACATGTTTCTGGTAGTTTTATCTCATATTTTGGTCATATTCACGGGACTCACCTGTTTTGAGAAAATCTCCACAACTCCTTGCACTGCTGGCATTTTCTGCACTTTTACAATTACATGTATTCCACAAGCCACTTTATGCTGATGTCACTTATAGTGTAGTAATACTGTATTTATTCATTTTTCATTCTTGTATATATTATTGTTATTATAATTATTATCTTTACTGTAGTAAACTGTAGTTAGTGCTGCTCTGAAAGATTTTTGCTGCTCTAACACTGGAAATTTCCCCTAACCTGGGGAGTAAAAAAGGACTGTTGTATATCTATGTGCAAGAACTGATACCCCATCTTCCTGTATATAGTCTTCTACATGGTATTTAAAAAAATCTGCGCATATATCCCTCTGGGCTGGAAACTGATTATAGTTTACTGCTACGGTGTATGGCTCTGGCATTAAATATACTACATATATAGCTGGTGGTAAATTCAAAAATATGTAGACGAGCAAATCAAGTGTAGTGAGGGTGATGCAGAGTAGATTGATGGAAATGGGCAGCTGGAAGCAGTGGGCTGGAGGAAGGTCAGCAGCAGCAGCATCCCACAGATGGAGATTAGGCCAGTTGGTGGGAGAACCACCACAGATCTGAAGCATCCAGCTCTGGGATCAGGGACACTCAGAGAAAGGACACAGGGAGAAACAGAGTGAGTGTAATGCAATAATGGTATATATACTGTATATTAAATATAATGGTAGATAGAGAAGGGCTCAGTGCATCCAGAGAGGTCCTCCAGCAGCCTAGGCCTGTAGCAGCAGAACTTGGGGCAGAACTAAGGGACGTCCAAGAGGAAGACTCCAGCTGACCCCCTCAGGGTCCCCCAGTCAGTCCTAACTATAAGATTTGTCAAAAAGGAAGGTTTTAAGCCTGGTCTTAAAATTAGAGAGGGTGTCCGCCTCCAGAACCCAAACTGGGAGCTGGTTCCACAAGAGAGGAGCTGATAACTGAAGGCTCTGCCTCCCATTCTACTTTTAGAGAGAAGTTACAGGTCACTTCTCCAAGTAAGCCTGCAGTCTGAGAGCGAAGAGTTCTGCTAGGATAATATGGTACTATCAGGTCTTTAAGATATGATGGAGAGTGGTTGTTAAGAGCTTTATATGTCAGAAGAAGGATTTTGAATTCTATTCTACATTTCACAGGAAGCCAATGAAGAGAAACCAGCATAGGAGAAATATGATCTCTCTTGCTAACTATCGTCAGTACTCTGGCTGCAGCCCTACACTGCACTACACTAACACTGATTTAGCAAGTCTGAGTTCTGAACCGTGGCTTTGGTACCAATAAGCTGGTTTTGTGTAATAGCCTAAAACTGCCTCAGATTGTTGACTGTGGTCATAATGACTTATTTACTGAGCATTGAGAAACCTGCTTCATGAAAAAAAGAAAAGCATATGAATAACATAAAATGATATGATATAGAATAATAATTATAAATACAGTGATGTTACTTTGAACAGGTGAATGATCAGGGAGCCTCTGTCACTCAGGTTGTCTACAATCTGGAAGTTACTGATGTAACGATGCACTGAATTGGACAGCTGGACACACACATAAACAGAGTCAGCTGTTAGCTAGTTAGCAACGCCGCCGTCCTAAACATGCGATCATTCGTGTCTCATCCATTAGAAGGTCATTATCATGATGTAGTAAACTTTTTACAAACTTTTATTTAAAATACTACATTCATTTTAAAGACACTTAAATACACCATTGACACAAGCTTTCAGATTTTTCTGCACTAGCACTAGAAGGTGATTACCATCTCCAGGTCAGAGTTTTCTGGGGTGAATCCAGTTGGTAGACTGATATCAAGAACCACCATCCTGACGTCTCTGGGTCCTAGAGCCCTGCTGTGAATGAGAAAAAGACCAGCACTGACAAAGGGCACGATGACTATACGACTATAATCAGCTGCTGTCACATTGTTCATGTAAAGGCATAACGTACAATCAGTCACTGATCAGATTAAAGTCTTTGAGCATGTGAGCAGCAGCATTTTAAAATGAGTCTGAAAGAAAAACCAGAGGAATCGGTCTTTACTGAGGCACACCGAGAATCCATGAAGAACTACCTGCAGCAGCAGACTAACAGATGTACCTGCATCTGCAGACCAACAGATGTTCTTCCACAGAGCTCTGACATCGTTTGTACTTCAAATACTATATTTATTGTATTATGAACCCTTATCATGCTCTATTTTTATTGCAAATAACACCGATTTGCACTTTATTGTAAATATTAACAGTTTTTTAAGCTCACCTCTGTAAATACCAGCATTTTAGGCAGATTTGGGATGTCTGTTGCATGCTCATTGGCACAGTGGCCCTCTATCTTCTATGTAACACGTGAGCTCATGCATACCTTGAATCTCCCTAAGGGAATGAATAAAGTACCTATCAGATAATGTACAGAGTGTCAGTCCACAGAGGAACTGGCACAAGATATTTTGAACTACCCAAAGCTGTGAAACTGTGCCCTGCAATTTGTAATAAGGTAGTCGATATTGCTGCCGATCTAACATTTTGCACAGTCGTGTACACGTATAACAACAACAACAACAACTACTTGATCTTGTCTGACTTTTCTACATCTGCTGGAGGCTTTTCTGGTCCGGGACAGCAGCAAAGCATTAATTAATGTACAGCTGTATATATTATATGGTGGGCTAGAGCGTATGTAATAGTGTATTTGATGTAATTATGCTCCAATGTGTTATTTTGATCTTAACAATAATGTATTCATTTGATCTTAACAAAAATAATACGAACAAAAAGTCCCTGAAGATGAGCACACACAGTCCTTGCATTGTGATGTATGCAAAACGTATGTATTTTAAGAGATTGTACGCGAGTGTTTTATAAATTCAATTTACTAAATTTACTCAGGTCAGCAGTCAAAATGCTTTGTTTTTTTTTTTTGTTAAAGTGCATTTGCTTTAATTTGTCACCCGTCTGAAGGACGTCGTGTAAAATATGTGATATAGTGTGAGAATTTGATCTACCGCTGGATCCTTCAAAAGTGACGTTGAGATCAAAGTGCTTGCAGGGCATTTTCTCTTCCACCTCATGCAGCTGATTGTAATAGGTCACAACCCGTGGTCGTCTTTCCCTGTACTGGAAAGAAAACCACATGTAAGAGGCACAGAGGAGAAAACAACAAACAAACATAAGAGGAAAAGCAGACAGTAGCGTATAAGTATTGTACTCATAAACAAAGCCCTTAGCGGCAAGGTCTTCGTGATATTTCTGAAATACATTTAGAATGGATTGTTGCGGTTTCAGCACGCCATGAAAGTGAGACTCGAATGAGGTCAGTCTTGGTTAGTAACCCCATACTCCATTCATGTCATTCTACAACATTCTACAAGTCCATTCTTATGTATCGTGATAATACCTCTAGTATTCCTTGTCCATTTCCTCGAGCCTCTACTTCCAAATCAAGATTAGCAGGCAACTGCGAACAGAGAAGAAGATTGTTTGTGAAATGCATGTGGAAAAACTCTTTTCTTCTTTTTCTAAATCAACAGTTGATAAAAGTCCAATGTCATTATACATTGCACTTGTAACTGCTAGTGCAGAACCTCAACAGAATCATTATCAAATCTGCCAGTTTCGTTCAGCTGTTTAGCTTCTTTTGTATTTAAGAGCACATTTAATAAAGGACTGAAATGCCAGACAAAGTTGGTGAAGAGTGGGTGAAGAAAATTACAAATTTAGCAGAAAAAAAGACAAATGTTTGTTTCTAGACATGGAAAAGACTCTTCCAGACCAAATGCAAATAAATATTAAGCACTAGTGTGTAAAACAGCAACTGCTTTCTAACACAACGGTCTCATAACATTTCCATGTCAGCTTGCTGTGGGTTCTTCTCCCCTGAAGCTTGTCAATTAATCCAATGAATTATTATTATTATTATTATTATTATGAGATCACTATACACAACAAGTCGGCCTAAAGGTAGAAAGCACTGAAAGATGTGCAGAAATTATATACCGACTAATCTCAGTTAGTGCAAATCACCCGTCAGGTGGGAGAAGTGCTCATCCCGCTTGTTCTTGGCTAAACAAATCATGATGAGGGGACACTCACCCAGCTGAGCTTTACGCTTCAACAGTTCAGCAGAGCGTCTCCTTCTGGTACTGCCTGGACCCTGCCCGGCTGCGGAGATGAGAGGAAAAACAGGAAAAACTAAACAAAAACCCTTACACAAGGTTTCACTGTTTCATTGCACTGGTTGTGCTTTTGTCTAACAGATGAGCAACAGCAAATGGTTACTTAAAAAAAGATTTGGACAACCAGTGTTACCTTGGAATGATATTTAGGATTCAATGGACAAGATGCACAATTATAAACAGATTCATCACAGCTTTTTAGAACAGTTTTATCATTCTGTGGTACCCATACTGTTTCAGTTTTTATCCAAGAGCTGTCCAATCCATTTCCCCCCTACACATACAACAGATACACTATGTGGAATAAAGAACTGAGTCTTGCACTGGACTGCACTTTATCACCCATCCTACTGCTCATGTGCACTAAGACTGTTTACATATTTATATCTTTTAAGTATTTTTTTTTTAAATTTATTTGTACATAGTGTGCCTTTTTCTATTTTTTTTTATATATAGCTGGGAGTCACCAATTGTAATTTCGCTGTGGGGAAACACAATGACAATAAAGATTCTTGATTCTCAATGTGTTCCTAACCCCTAAGCCCAACGCGCACAAGGAAGATATGTTGTAGTGGCTCAAAAATTGCTATAAAAGCAAGCAACAGTCCAAGAAAACACATATTTAGGTTAAGATGAGTTCCTTTTTGACACGAGATACGGGTTTTGCTCTTTCAATCGTTGGTCGCTTTTAATGTAAATCTCTTGTGAATATAGGTTGTAACCCTACACTATAAATGAAGTATCAGCTTCGTACCAGACTTTTCAGAAGTGAATATCACCTATATTTAACACACATAAAACAATATTCAGTATTAGGCTAAAACCGACATATTAAGAGATTAGTTGGTTTGTATATTATTCTCCACCCAAAGCGACTCCAGGATCGCCTCACTTTCAGCAAACACACAGTGCAAACACGGCCTTGAGCTGCTACAAGGGGAAAACTGGATTCAAAGTGTTGACAGCTACTTCCTAATGAAAGCTAGTTTATGATGTTTTTCAATGTTCACTATAGGGTTTTTTTGTGTGTTTCTTTACTGGTGTTGCTATGTATAGGAGCACCAGTCAAGAAAACAATTAAATCATTATTTTTTTTTTTCCATTTTGATTTTATTTAACCTTTACTTAACCAGGAGAGATCCTGTTGATATTAAGAACCTCTTTTTCAAGAGAGTCCTGGCCAAGATAGGCAGCAGCAAATACAAAACACAGTTATGAAATTACACAGTTAAAACATGATTAAAATACGGAGGAAAAAAAAACAATAAGAAGAAGAAGAATTAAAATCATTAAAATGGTAAATTCTACTCAAAGAATAAAAAGGCTAAAATCAGTTTGACTACCCTCCAGAAGAATAAATCCGAAGGGGGACTGGAGGCTCCCAACTTCATGTATTATTATTTAGCCAACCAAATACAATATCTCACCAAATGGATACATCCACATGAAGAATATAACTCCTGGCTTGAACTAGAACAGTTAGATTGTAACCATATCAAAATCTCTGATCTTCCCTTTATCACTTCTGCCCTTAAACATCACTCCTGCTTCAAGAACCCTATGATCGCTTCCACCTTGTCTGCTTGGTGGAAAGCACTGGAAACCACAGGCTCCCAATTAAAACCCAGTATACTCTCCCCAATCTGGCACAACCCTGATTTTGCAAACAACAAAAGAGCTCTTTATCTCAGCACATGGGCAGAGAGAGGAGTCACTCACCTCCATCACCTTCTTGATGATAACACATTTAGGACATATATAAACTTATTCCAAACATTTGAAGTAAGAAATGGAAATTTTCTCCAATACCTACAGGTAAAGAAGACGATTACAAGTAGAATTCCGTTGCTTCAGACTACTTTACAGCCAACGGATTTACAGCCACCTGAATTTGTCAAATACATTGTGAAACTGTCCCCAAGAAATAAGAAGAATCTCTCAAAAATTTATAGTTCACTTTCAAAGACACACTCTATACACCTACCAACTCAAAAATGGGAAAACGACGTATCCAAATCTTTTGACTCTGATTTTTGGACCCAGATCTGTGAAAACACATTTAAAATGACTAAAAACACCAACTTACAATTGATCCAATTTAAGGTGCTTCACAGAACGCATATAACGCAATATAAACAGTATAAAATGGGCTTCTCGCGCTCAGACACATGTACGCAATGCACCCAAAACATGACTGACACTTACTTTCATGCTCTGTGGCTTTGTACACCCGTCTATCAATTCTGGGTAACAATCACACAGAAACTCTCCAATATTTTGGACTGTGGGATTCCGCATTCCCCAAACGTTTGCCTAATTGGTGATCTAACGTAAACAGCCCTTCCAGACATTCATATCCAACCCACACTTGCAGCTATCGCCATTGCCAAAAAAACTATTTTAGTTAACTGGAAAGATAAGAAAGCCCTCAACATCATCCATTGGCTGAACCTCCTCACAGAACACATTTCACTTGAGAGAATATCTGCTATCAGAAAAAACCAATTGGACTCCTTCAAAGAAAAATGGTCTCCATTTATTAAATCAATAAATATTAATCTATAGCCTCCGCTTGTATGTGGGCGTATGCCACTTCCCTCATAAAATTGTAATTATTATTCTGTCTGTGTGTATGGTCTGACTTCTCTCTGCTTTATTTCAGTTTATTAACCCTCTACCTTTTTAAGTAGGATGGCACCATGGACTTCAAGGCTGTGTGCATGCACTAGTGGTGTCCTTTCCCTATTGCTCTTGGGGTCGCTCTCTGGCTCTGCGGGGCCGGCGTGGCTTGGGCCCCTCTGCCTGGGGGTGGGTGTCCCCGGTGTCTCTCCCTTCGAGCCCTGGGTCTGCTGGGTCTGTGCGCTCTCCTGGGGCCTTGGGGGTGGCGGCGGCTGGTCTCTTCTGGGGCGCCCTGGCTGGCCCTGGGGTGGGTCGGCCCTCCGGTCGCTCCCCTGTCCCTTCCTGCTCTGCTTCCCTCCTCCTCCCTCCTCTCCTGCCTGGCCGCTCGTCCTCGTCCCTCTCCCTCCCCTGGGGGGCTGGGGGCCCTCCGCTGCCTGGGGGTCTGGCATGGGGGCCGGGTGGTCTCTCTGGGGGGGTGGCTCTGGCTCATCCTGGCACAGGCCTTGGTACTTGCCTGTGTGCCGCCACTGGAGATAAATTTCTGCTGGCTGGGGGCTTCTGTCCGGGCCCAGTGCGGTCCTGGGGTGTGGTGGGGTGGGTCGGGTCTTGGTGATGCTGCGGGGTGGGCGCCCTGCATCCTGGACGTGCCGGCTCCGGGGTGGGCGTGGGGCCTCATGGCCCTTGCTTCTTAGTGGTGCGGCCTGGTCCTCCCTCCGGGGCAGGGTGCTGCGTGCGGCTGGCCCGTGGTGGGGCTACGGCGTCTACCAGGGCGCTGCTCTAGCGCTGTGACTTCTGGGGGTTTTGGTGCTGGCCGGGCCGGTCGGGTTTGTGTGGGCCCACCTCGGCCTCTTGCCTCTGGGCTCTGGGGGCCCTCTGCATCAGTACCGGTGGTCTTACTACCTGTCTCCCCCGCTGCTCTGTCCTCTTGGGCCGGATCCACACCAGACTGCCTCTTACTGTGCACTTCACATACTTCACACATCACTGTACATAGCTACTCTTAGGCACATATAGGGACACGACAGTTAGGGCCCTGAGAGTAGGTGGGGGCGTGAACAATGGGCTCTGTGGTGGGGCGGATGGCAGGGCTCTACGGCCTTGTCTCTTCCCCATCACCCTCTTGCTTGCCTCCCCTGCTCTCTAATTTCTTTTTAATGCACCACACACACTCACAGCTTGGGGGTAGGTCTGGGACGGCTCGGGGAACTTGGGTCAGGGTAGGCTGCAGAGTAGCCATCCTCTGTGGTCCTCTGGCCTGCCCCCTGGACGCCTCACCCAGCCTCTCCACTTTTAATGCATCACATGACACTCAGGGTTACAATATCACGGTGCAGGGATAATGTCTCCAGTCTGGGATCGGGAGACGTATTAATAGGGAGTAATGGGGGGATCTCACTAATATGGCCTCACTGGTGGGACCCGGCCCCCTTATGGCTATGGGGTGGCGGGGGTGGACTATCATCTGTGTTGCTGTGGCTGGGGGGTCCCCGGGACCTGGGGGCTGTGGCCTGGGGGGGTTTTCTTGCGTGCCCGACGGGTCCGGGCTGGTGCGGTGGCTCTTGGTGGGCTGCGAGGGCTGGATTGGCCGTCCTGGTGGGCGCTGTGGCTGTACTGCGGGCTGGTGGCATGCGGTGGCTCTGTCCTGGTGGGTTGTCAGGGCGCATTGTGGGGTGTGGGGGCCCTGGGTGTACTGCGCTCACCTGGGGCCTGGTGCGGGGGGTATGTGGGGTGCCTCCCTGTTGGCGTCACCGGGCCCCACCACACTGTCCATTTTTACCCTCTGGACTCGCATCGAGTCCCGGCTCCGATTTCCTCTGGCCGGCTCCCGGTGGCGGCCTGCTTTGTGCTGGGCTGGTTGCCATCCCTTCGGCGGGCCGCTCGGCCCCTGTGTCTGGCTTCCTGGCTGTGTGGGGCCGTTGGCCCCCTCGGGGGTGGGGGAGGGGGTGGGGTTGGGCGGGCGGGATGGTGGGGTGAGGGGGTCTGGTGGGGGCTGGGGTGGGCGGGGTTGGGGTTTGGGCGGCGGGTGGGTCCTCGTGCCCCGGCCTGCCTGGGTCGGTCTTGGCGTGCTGGGGGTGTCGGTAGCTGCTCCCTCTTGTTCTCTGGGTCCGCGTCGTTCACGGTGGCCCCAGTGGCTCTCTGGGGGTGCCGCCCTGTGGCTCCTACGGCCCGGGGGGAGGGGTGCCCTGTTGGCTTGGCCCTGCCTTGCCGTGATTTCTGTTCTGGGCTTCGGGGTCCTTCACACTTGCATGTTTGATCAGGTCTCGCCAGCTACTCCCGAGTCCCATTGTCAGCGAAAGATGGGATCCACCAGAATGTGCTGAGAATCTCTCCAGAGTCTCTACCCTAAACTCATTCTCTCCTTCACTGGTATCCTCTTCTGGCCTATTCTATTCCATCCTATTCTATACTGTCAAGACATCCACAATTATGGTGCTCAGTACTACTTGTTTATTTATTTATTGAATCTCTTTTTCTTTTGTGTTGGTTTTCTTTTTTTAATTATTTTTTCCTTTCTTTCTGTTTTATTGATGGGCAGTTAGTAGTTGGGAATAACACACCACCTTACAATCTTTAATTGCAATAGCACCGCCTGTTATTTTCTATCCTTTTTCATCCTGTTCGTCCTGTTCGTCCTGTCCAGTCTTTGTTTCCCCTGCACATCACTGAGGTGTAGCACTGCCCTCCCTGGCTCATCATAGGGAATTCTAATAAAGAATATCTGCTTAGCTTTCAGGGAGGGCCGGTGATGGTCACACACATGCACTAAATATTAAAATATTTGGCTGCAAGACTATAATATGCATCAATCTCATACAATGTTGACACCTCTTTTGTGGAGTTAAACAATGAGAACAAATGCAGACCAAAAAAAAAAAAATCATTAAAATCACCAGTATTACAGTACATGATGATTCCTGTGAACTACTCTGTGTTTTGCTCATTAGCCTGACTGGAGAATCTAAAACAAGTAGATATCTGCCTTCACATGTAAACACGTTAACAGCACGTACGATGTTGTCAACTCGGGAAGTTGCTCGAGTGAGAAACGGCTGAAATTCTCCAAACAGAACAGACAGCTGTTCCATGCTCGTACATACTTTGTCTGGTTGTAGTTTTGAACACCGGTACTGGAGGAGTAAAGCAGTCCTAAAGCAGTCCTGCATCAGTCCTGCATCTGAAAACACCCCCTTAGCATCTCGGCCTCCCCCACGGGTGCAGCCAATGTCTCCATGCTCCACCACGTCCCAAATCTGAGCAGAAGGTTAATCAAGAATGAGGTGACATGACTTTATATTTTAAAATGATGCCTGTTCGGGTTAGACTTATTAAACCCACTGCATTCCAGTGTGTATTAAATCATGTCAATTAAAAACTGACTTTTAGAAGTATTGTGCATATTCACAAAGAAGGCATTAGTTCTTGTTGTTGCTATTTGGTTCTATGGCAACAAAATGTGGCACAATGTGGAAAATGGAGAATCTGAGAAAAATGTGGAGATTGTTTTATGAGTAAAGTCAATTCTATTTTAAACCCTTCTATCGAGAATTTATATTTATGATAAGTTCTTGAGGACAACTTATCAAGCCTAACCCTCTCAGATAGAAATTCACGCACCTTCCTCTGTGTGAGTCTGTCCTTGTTGAGAAGATACACAGCGTTGTCCACAGCCACCAGGCTGACTTTTGCACCCGGGTCACCTCTGATCTGAAAGCTGAAGCTCTTCCCAGGCGCATAGTCTCTGCAAATGCCGTCCACTGGCCCGACTTTGAGCTGTAAGAGAAAATGAACACCGCAATAAACCAAACTTTTAATTATCCTGTTGGTTTGTACAACTTTTCTTGCTTCATACCACACACCACTTGCCACATACAACAACAACAACAAAAAAAAATGCAAACGGTCAAACAATAAAGATGAGAGGAGTCAAAATTTGCTCACAATGATACAGTCATGTCTTCACAAAAGCAACAGTGGACTATGTTTGGATGCTCTGCAGAGTATCCATCATCAGGAAATACGTCCCACCAAGTGAAACAGTAATGACTGCAGTCTGTGCGCTTCATTGTTGGTTTCAGCCTTTCCATGAGACTTGTTGATTGCCAGGAAAGTTCACAGTGTTGGCCATTCAATTCATTCATTCAAATTCATTCCAGAGTTACGAGTGAAAAGTGAAACATTGTCAGATATGGAACAGTCACTCTGTCTGCCACCTTAGACACTGAGTTGAACACTCACCCCTCCAACACAGGAATCTGCCACATCTATCCAGATGGAGTCTGACACCACCTCTTCAAGTGCAAGCCAGGGAATACTGTAGAATGCCACAAAGCGAAACGATGGCATCATCTCTGGTGTGACTGACAGTCCAACGCTGGTGACCACTTGGCCAGTGACATTCATGTGCTCAGCAGTTATGATTTTGCCTTTATTGAGCACCTGGCAGAGTTTTGAAGAGAAAGACAGCATTTAATTCAGAGTTGGTTTCATTCAGCTTTATCTTCTGATTTCCAGGTGTAAAACGTGTGTGTCTCACAAGGTAGGTGATGTGTTTGACAAATTCTCTTTGTGTCTGCTCAGCAAGAGATATGCTGAGCTTCAGGGACAGTCTGTCTCCTACAGACACTGTGTTGGTTCCTGTGGAGATGTACAAGTAGTTTCTTTGTCGCGAGGTGAAAGTCACGTAGGGCTGAACAGTGATTTGTTGTTTGGCCTGCTGCTCAGGTCTGAGGCCAGCCTGTGTGCTCTCTGCATGCAAAGCAGGTGAAATACAAAACATTTGAAAGTTTGTGGCAGTTTTGTCTTCATAAACCCAAAACTGGATGTCCCATTGTCCCACAGCCAGCATCATAAGCAGATAACATAAAGCACCAAAAAGCAACAATACAAACTTGTGACATTAAAAAATCTACAGATAACACAACAGATACTGGCATATAATAGATACTGACATAATTAAGACATACTGGAGAGTTGGTCTTTCCAGGCTGTGGCACAAAGAAGTACAAAGCAAACTCAACAAGCTGAACATTAACTGAATCACAGGCAGCAAGACAGCACAATTAAAACCACAACAGCAAACAGGCCAAGTCCCAGTTTGTTTAAAATTTTCACAGAGATTTTTCATAGATTTATGTGCATTTTGAGATTATTTACTTTGATCAGTCATTGTCAGTCATGATTAGTATGTCACAATAGGTCAACCTTCCCTATCGTGACATACATCTACATTCTGAGTAGCACGAAGCTCTTACCTGTGCTGGTGAGCACAGAAACTTTGACATACACAGAGTTGCCCACCAAAGATCTGATGTTGGGATAAGCTCTCTTGAGCTCCTCCATACTCAGTGTGACAGTTCCCCCATCCAGCTGCAGAAAACACACAATAAAAATGGTTCTTTTAATTACAAAGTATCTGACAGAAATACAGTGGTGGAAAAATGGATTCGGGTTAACTAACCCATGCATTTGTGAAACATTGCATTAATAATCAATCTTACATCTTCAAGCACAGTCACAACCAAAATACTAAACAATTCCTAAAAAAAAAACATAAAAAACTTACAATTGATTGGCTCCATAAAAATACACAAGAAATGTTGAGTATTGGGTCATTTTGGTTCCAGTGATCCACTAAAGAACGTCATGCTTTTTATTAAAAGACACAATTTTTGTTGCTGAGCAATTTTTGTGCCAATTAAAATACAAACAAATACACCATGTCAAGCACGGTGGAGGCAGTATCATGGTTTGGGGATGCATGAGTACTGCTGGTGTTGGTCATCTTACTGTCTGTGATGGCTCACTGAACTCTGTCAAGTATTGTGACATTCTCCAAACCCACATGCTCCCTTCTGCAAGGCAGGATTAGAGCTCTACTGTGTGCTAATGGCAGGACTACTAAATATTAATATAATAATATTAATTAATATCCGCCAAGGAACACAGCAGAGTTATGTGACGATTGGCGTACGTGAATCCGTCTATGCACAACATTTCTCGAAAACAGACCAACGGATTTGGATGAAATTTCCAGGGAAGGTCAGAAATGACTCAAGGACCAAGTGATTAGATCTTGGCAGTGATGCCAGATATAGTCTGGATCCACCGATTTGTTAAAGATTTCTGCATCATTGCCAGATAGCGGCACAGCGGCACTGTAACCATGACAAGTGAACACTACATCAGCTGATTGTGATCCTACTACAAATCAACTGCTGAGGACTTATCAGGACTTATCTGTCATAAATGATACAAGGAACAACTGATTAAATTGTGGGGGTGTTTCTGAATCCCATCAATTCCCGCCGCCCGCTACATATTTAGGTCACGTGATTCAGTATCCATACATAACGTACACATGCAGAACACACGCCTCTACTCAGGGCAAGGTTTTGTTTGTGGGTACATCTAACACCTCAGGATCTTTGTGTGTTCTTTTGTTCTACAATGAATTCTTTCACCTTCACTCTGTGGAGGTCTCACTCCTCCTGTTTTGTTGGAACCAAGAAAGTCTCAACGACACATCTACGCAACACCGACAACAACTACACAACAGCTACACGACTACTCAACATCTACACAACACCTACACAACATCTACGCAACACCAACACAACAACTACTCAACATCTACACAACACCTACACAACATCTACACAAAACCAACACAACACCTACTATGCTGCCCTTCCAGCGCGTGCTCTAGTGCGTAGCTAGACAGCTAGCTAACATTCCAAGTCTTCAAATAACCACACAGAGCTTGCTTTTTCTGTGGTTTACTTGAGCTTGACTCAGGTCAGTATTGTAAAACTTAAATAGACAACAGACAACAACAACAGAGAAAAGAAAATAAATCAGTATACAAGCACTGATATATTCATGAACACCTAACACCTAACCTAGCAAACATTTCAGACTTTTCTCTATGAATTCTGAGAAATAATTTCCTATTTAATGACAGAGCTACACATCTTAACTCAGTCTCATTAAAACAGACTCTAATTCAGAGTCATCCATCCATATTAAAGTGCAGTTACCCAAAATGTTTGTTGCATGAGCTCCAACAAAACCTGTCCAGGTAGAAGGCCACTTTGACAAACAGGAAGCGGAAGATTCCAAGCAGATTTATAGAAGGGGGAACTGGACTGTACTAAGTGTGGTGGAGTATAGAGGGGTGTTTTGTGGGTTTTTAAGGCTGATAATGATTATTAGTGAGACATTTGGAGTAGATATTCATTTGCAGTAAATGAAAGTATTTAAAATCTTGGAGTTAAACTTAGAAGAACACAAACAGAAAACTTTGTTGATACATTTTTGTTTTAAAGGAGTTTTATTCGTGACGTATAACCAATCAAATCACTCCAGAAGACAGAGCGACCACAGGTAGATAAAGGTTCAGAGCCAAAGTAGCACCATTTTTAAATGTATTTATTACAGTAAATCAGTAAAAAATAAAATACTGATAATCAGTAAATCAGTCAGCCCACAATTACTACAATTGTACAATGTATGTCTCTTTCCTTTGACTTGTTATTTGTACAATCTACGATGTATATGATGGTGTTTTTTCATACCAAAGGCTATACTATGATGTTTTCTAAGAGACATACGATGCTACTCTGGTTGTTCTGGCTCTGGGCTGCTGCACTCCTCCTCAGTTGTTTTCTGGATTGTACTCAGCTTCATGCCTTCGTCCACCCGGCCTCCGTTGACTCGTCCCGCCTGCCGTCTCTGGAGCTGAAGCTGGATTGGAACAGACCAAAGTACAGTCCAATCACGATGCCAGCTGCCTCTCAAAAGGCTCCTTCATCTGGCAGGTGGCAGCACTTCTTCTGAGGGGAAGCTGAGCTGGTCCAGCAGAACTTTGGAGATGTGTTCCAGTGGTTGGTGGATGTGTGGGGAGATAGAGAGGGACCTTTGAATTGTTCACAAAGGAAAACAGGGAACCCATTGGTAGTTTTAGTTTAGGCTGCTACTGCGGTGTGTTTTTGGGTTTTAAGAGGTGAACAGGAAGAGGTTTTTTCCTATTGATTATCTTTGACTTTGTTCCTGGTTGGAATGTCCATCAATGTCAACATGAAGTTCACTTTTAGTTCTATTGATTTATTTTTACTTTACTAACACCCATTTGTTTTTAACCCCATAACCTGTGTTGTTGTAAACTTACTCTTTCAAATAAATTCTCGTCTAACCCTCTGGAAACCAGCGTTTGGACAGTTTTTATGTTGCTCCTCACCTACTTCAGACAGCCGGGACAAAACAACGTTTTGTGGAAAAAAGGCTTTTCTATGACGTTTTTAGAGCAACATACTAAACTATGATGGTTTTTTTTCTATATTTTGGACGACATACTAAACTATGACATTTTTTTACAAATTTTGGACGTGTGTTGGACATGTTGTAAAAACATGCCATATGATGAAATAATGTAAAGGAGGCCGTGAAAAACACTCCAGAAAGGTTTTCTGTGAAAAAAAAAATAATCATGAATTTTGGCGCAAAAAACCCCTTACTATACTATGTCGAAAAAAAATGCCATTTTTCAAACATGTTGTAAAAACGTGCCATATGATGAAATAATGTAAAGGAGGCCGTGAAAAACACTCCAGAAAGGTTTTCTTTGAAAAAAAACATCATGAATTTTGGTGCAAAAAAATGCCTTACTATACTATGTCGAAAAAAAATGCCATTTTTCAAACATGTTGTAAAACCGTGTCATGTGATGAAATAATGTAAAGGAGGCCGTGAAAAACACTCCAGAAAGGTTTTTTGTTAAAAAAAAAAAAAAAAATCATCATGAATTTTGGCGCAAAAAAACCGCCTTACTATACTATGTCGAAAAAAAATGCCATTTTTCAAACATGTTGTAAAAACGTGCCATATGATGAAATAATGTAAAGGAGGCCGTGAAAAACACTCCAGAAAGGTTTTCTTTGAAAAAAAAAATCATCATGAATTTTGGTGCAAAAAACCCCTTACTATACTATGTCGAAAAAAACGAGATTTTTCAAACATGTTGTAAAAACGTGTCATTTGATGAAATAATGTAAAGGAGGCCGTGAAAAACACTCCAGAAAGGTTTTCTTTGAAAGAAAAAATCATCATGAATTTTGGTGCAAAAAAATGCCTTACTATACTATGTCGAAAGAATATGAGATTTTCCAAACATGTTGTAAAAACGTGTCATGTGATGAAATAATGTAAAGGAGGCCATGAAAAACACTCCAGAAAGGTTTTCTTTCAAAAAAAAATCATCATGAATTTTGGCGCAAATAAAATGCCTGACTATACTATGTCGAAAAAAAATGCCATTTTTCAAATATGTTGTAAAAACGTGCCATATGATGAAATAATGTAAAGGAGGCTGTGAAAAACACTCCAGAAAGGTTTTCTTTGAAAAAAAAATCATCATGAATTTTGGTGCAAAAAAATGCCTTACTATACTATGTCGAAAAAAAATGCCATTTTTCAAACATGTTGTAAAAATGTGCCATATGATGAAATAATGTAAAGGAGGCCGTGAAAAACACCCCAGAAAGGTTTTCTTTGAAAAAAAAAGATCATCATGAATTTTGGCGAAAAAAAACCCCTTACTATACTATGTCGAAAGAATATGAGATTTTTCAAACATGTTGTAAAAACGTGTCATGTGATGAAATAATGTAAAGGAGGCCATGAAAAACACTCCAGAAAGGTTTTCTTTCAAAAAAAAATCATCATGAATTTTGGCGCAAATAAAATGCCTTACTATACTATGTCGAAAAAAAAATGAGATTTTTCAAACATGTTGTAAAAACGTGTCATATGATGAAATAATGTAAAGGAGGGCGTGAAAAACACTCCAGAAAGGTTTTCTTGAAAAAAAAATCATGAATTTTGGTGCAAAAACAACGCCTTACTATACTATGTGGAAAAAGGTCATTTTTCAAACGTGTTGTAAAACCGTGTCATGTGATGAAATAATGTAAAGGAGGCCGTGAAAAACACTCCAGAAAGGTTTTTTGTAAAAAAAAAAAAAAAATCATCATGAATTTTGGCGCAAAAAAACCGCCTTACTATACTATGTCGAAAAAAAATGCCATTTTTCAAACATGTTGTAAAAACGTGCCATATGATGAAATAATGTAAAGGAGGCCGTGAAAAACACTCCAGAAAGGTTTTCTTTGAAAAAAAAAATCATCGTGAATTTTGGTGCAAAAAAACCCCTTACTATACTATGTCGAAAAAAACGAGATTTTTCAAACATGTTGTAAAAACGTGTCATTTGATGAAATAATGTAAAGGAGGCCGTGAAAAACACTCCAGAAAGGTTTTCTTTGAAAGAAAAAATCATCATGAATTTTGGTGCAAAAAAATTCCTTACTATACTATGTCGAAAAAAAATGCCATTTTTCAAACATGTGGTAAAAACGTGCCATATGATGAAATAATGTAAAGGAGGCCGTGAAAAACACTCCAGAAAGGTTTTCTTTGAAAAAAAAAAATCATCATGAATTTTGGTGCAAAAAACCCCTTACTATACTATGTCGAAAAAAACGAGATTTTTCAAACATGTTGTAAAAACGTGTCATTTGATGAAATAATGTAAAGGAGGCCGTGAAAAACACTCCAGAAAGGTTTTCTTTGAAAGAAAAAATCATCATGAATTTTGGTGCAAAAAAATGCCTTACTATACTATGTCGAAAGAATATGAGATTTTCCAAACATGTTGTAAAAACGTGTCATGTGATGAAATAATGTAAAGGAGGCCATGAAAAACACTCCAGAAAGGTTTTCTTTCAAAAAAAAATCATCATGAATTTTGGCGCAAATAAAATGCCTTACTATACTATGTCGAAAAAAAATGCCATTTTTCAAACATGTTGTAAAAACGTGCCATATGATGAAATAATGTAAAGGAGGCTGTGAAAAACACTCCAGAAAGGTTTTCTTTGAAAAAAAAATCATCATGAATTTTGGTGCAAAAAAATGCCTTACTATACTATGTCGAAAAAAAATGCCATTTTTCAAACATGTTGTAAAAATGTGCCATATGATGAAATAATGTAAAGGAGGCCGTGAAAAACACCCCAGAAAGGTTTTCTTTGAAAAAAAAAGATCATCATGAATTTTGGCGAAAAAAAACCCCTTACTATACTATGTCGAAAGAATATGAGATTTTTCAAACATGTTGTAAAAACGTGTCATGTGATGAAATAATGTAAAGGAGGCCATGAAAAACACTCCAGAAAGGTTTTCTTTCAAAAAAAAATCATCATGAATTTTGGCGCAAATAAAATGCCTTACTATACTATGTCGAAAAAAAATGAGATTTTTCAAACATGTTGTAAAAACGTGTCATATGATGAAATAATGTAAAGGAGGCTGTGAAAAACACTCCAGAAAGGTTTTCTTTGAAAAAAAAAATCATCATGAATTTTGGTGCAAAAAAATGCCTTACTATACTATGTCGAAAAAAAATGCCATTTTTCAAACATGTTGTAAAAATGTGCCATATGATGAAATAATGTAAAGGAGGCCGTGAAAAACACCCCAGAAAGGTTTTCTTTGAAAAAAAAAGATCATCATGAATTTTGGCGAAAAAAAACCCCTTACTATACTATGTCAAAAGAATATGAGATTTTTCAAACATGTTGTAAAAACGTGTCATTTGATGAAATAATGTAAAGGAGGCCGTGAAAAACACTCCAGAAAGGTTTTCTTCGAAAGAAAAAATCATCATGAATTTTGGTGCAAAAAAATGCCTTACTATACTATGTCAAAAAAAAATGCCATTTTTCAAACATGTGGTAAAAACGTGCCATATGATGAAATAATGTCAAGGAGGCCGTGAAAAACACTCCAGAAAGGTTTTCTTTGAAAAAAAAAAATCATCATGAATTTTGGTGCAAAAAAACCCCTTACTATACTATGTCGAAAAAAACGAGATTTTTCAAACATGTTGTAAAAACGTGTCATTTGATGAAATAATGTAAAGGAGGCCGTGAAAAACACTCCAGAAAGGTTTTCTTTGAAAGAAAAAATCATCATGAATTTTGGTGCAAAAAAATGCCTTACTATACTATGTCGAAAGAATATGAGATTTTCCAAACATGTTGTAAAAACGTGTCGTGATGAAATAATGTAAAGGAGGCCATGAAAAACACTCCAGAAAGGTTTTCTTTAAAAAAAAAATCATCATGAATTTTGGCGCAAATAAAATGCATT
>NW_026559395.1:0-29892 GCF_022539595.1 Amphiprion ocellaris | reverse complement strand
GAGGGCAGTAAGTCATTATACGCCCCTATTGGAAACTAAGAATATTACATGAAATTGCTCCTTTGGCCAAAAATAGACAAATGACATAATCTGGTAGAAAACATTACAAACTACAATTTTGAAATGTTGAGTTAGGAATGAAAGCAATTTTACCCAACTTGTATGCTTTAGTACTGTGAATAACAAGGAATGAAAAAATGTAGTTTACATGGGTTTCAATTGGCCAAAAATGGCCACGATGGAGCCAAGAGGTACAATTGCATGTATACAGTATATGAGCCGAAGATGAGCTAAGAGCTGAAGTTGAAAATTGAAAGATCTGAAAAGAATCCAGACCCCAAGGAAATTTCATTCCATTTGCATTAACACAGCTGAAATGGTCAAAAAAAGAAAGCAAAATTGATTCACATTATCCTTTTTCAAAACATGCAGCTCATTTTGGGTTTTTTTCTCTTGCAGTTGTATAAAGCAGCCATTTCATCAAGCAGGAGGTTGACCCTTCAAAGTGTTATGCAGTGCCTTGATAAAGAGGTATGTATAGCATGAATTTGTCAATGTGAACTGTAGTATTGCATGAGCTCACTTTTGTCTAACTTTATGTAGGACACAAATCAGAATAGGAGGACAGCTGCCCTTCTTGGTGGTCGGAGGATAACAAACGAGGAAGACCAACGTCAGGATGTAAGAAAATTAACATGTTTATATTAATCATTGACTAGCTTTACTGATATTCATTTAAACAAAAGTAAACATTCTCTTTTCCCCACAACATTGCAGAACCTTTTTCATTACCACTTTCAGTTTTTATTAGGTCACCTGAGGCAAAGTGAAGGACCTAAATTAATTACAAATTTTAAAGATCCCAGGCTGTCCCAGAACCCTATCCAGATATGGTAGAATCCAATACACTTTGTGGATGGAAGGGTCCAGGCCCCAGGTTTTCACATTTGGCAAAGTTTATTTCCCTTATCTATAGTAATCGTAACCTTGATGCCCTAGAAATTAAGATCTTGATAAGTTTGTGAAGTTTGCATTCAATCCTCAAGTAATGAAGCCGCTAAAGTGGTGACAAAACCCACACCCACTCCACACACACATCTCTGAATTAAAAACATTAGCTTAATCTATGATGGAGCTGAAAAAATCTGACCCACCAGCATTAGGTGTTTGCTTCTTACATGACTGTAGCAGCATAAATCCTAAAATCACGCACTTTGTTGAATATAAATTGATTTAGTTATGTGGTATACCATTCAAAACGTGGATTCGTATTTTTTTTTCCATAAACAACAAAACTGACCTACATCAAAAATTCAGGTGACCGTCAAGTGCCATGGGCCTCTTGTTTTTGTTTTGTTTAAGCTTTGCTCTCCATGCTTGTTGCCGGCTCCTCAGTACCTTCAAGGTAGGTAGTCCAGCGCTGCAACTCAATGACAGGAACTAAAATGGGGTCGTGTGGGGATCTTTCTTGCACTCATCTCATCTATTGTCGTCTCTGAGCCCAGCCAGCCTCCAGTTGCGGGCCAATATTAATCTTTTACTGTAATATTTTCTCTAATATTCATCTTTTACTGCAAAATTTTAGCTCTAACATTCACATTTTACTGCAGTATTTTTGCTCTAATATTCATCTTTTACTGCAGTATTTTAGCTTTAATATTCGCATTTTTTCTGTAGTATTTTCATCTTTTTTGCAGTATTTTAGCTCTAATATTCACTTTTACTGCAGTGTTTTAGCTCTAATATTCATCATTTACTGCAGTGTTTTAGCTCTAATATTCATCCAGAGTCTCCGTCTCTCTCTCTGTGTCTGTCTCTCTGTCTGTGTCTCTCTTTCTCTGTCTGTTGTGTCTGTCTCTGTCTTTCTCTGTCTCTCTCTGTGTATCTCTCTGTCTATCTCTCTGTCTGTCCCTCTCTCTGTCAGTCTGTCTGTCTCTGTCTGTCTGTCTGTGTCTCTCTGTCTGTCTCTCTCCCTCTCTGTCTGTGTCTCTCTTTCTCTCTGTCTTTCTCTCTCTCCCTCTCTGTCTCTCTCTGTCGGTGTTTGTATGTGTCTCTGTCTGTCTGTCAGTCTGTGTCTCTCATTGTCTCTCTCTCTCGGTGTCTCTCTCTCTCTGTCTGTGTCTTTGTTTGTCTCTCTTGGTCTGTGTCTCTCTCTCTCTGTCTCAGTCTGTGTGTGTGTCTCACTGTGTTTGTGTCTCTCTGTTTATCTGCCTTTCTGTGTCTGTTGGTCTGTGTCTCTCTCTCTCTGTCTGTCCTCTAGCTGCAGGCTCCTGTTGCCCCGGTCTCTGAGCATTGCCGGCCGGCTGGTTGGCTGGCTGGCTCCCTCCTGTTGCCCCGGTCTGAGAACCCAGCGCTGTGTTGTTGCCCCGATATGAGAGCACAGTGCTGTCTTGTTGCCCCGGTCTGAGAGCACAGCGCTGTCCTGTTGCCCCGGTCTGAGAACAGAGTGCTGTCTTGTTGCCCCGGTCTGAGAACAGAGTGCTGTCTTGTTGCCCCGGTCTGAGAGCACAGCGCTGTCCTGTTGCCCCGGTCTGAGAACAGAGTGCTGTCTTGTTGCCCCGGTCTGAGAGCACAGCACTGTCTTGTTGCCCCGGTCTGAGAGCCCAGCGCTCTCCTGTTGCCCCGGTCTGAGAGCACAGTGCTGTGTTGTTGCCCCGGTCTGAGAGCACAGCGCTGTCTTGTTGCCCCGGTCTGAGAGCCCAGCGCTCTCCTGTTGCCCCGGTCTGAGAGCACAGCGCTGTCCTGTTGCCCCGGTCTGAGAACAGAGCGCTGTCTTGTTGCCCCAGTCTGAGAGCACAGCGCTGTCTTGTTGCCCCGGTCTGAGAGCCCAGCGCTCTCCTGTTGCCCCGGTCTGAGAGCACAGCGCTCTCCTGTTGCCCCGGTCTGAGAGCACAGCGCTGTCTTGTTGCCCCGGTCTGAGAGCCCAGCGCTCTCCTGTTGCCCCGGTCTGAGAGCAGAGCGCTGTCCTGTTGCCCCGGTCTGAGAACAGAGTGCTGTCTTGTTGCCCCCAGTCTGAGAGCACAGCGCTGTCTTGTTGCCCCCGGTCTGAGAGCCCAGCGCTCTCCTGTTGCCCCGGTCTGAGAGCACAGCGCTCTCCTGTTGCCCCGGTCTGAGAGCCCAGCGCTGTCTTGTTGCCCCGGTCTGAGAGCCCAGCGCTCTCCTGTTGCCCCGGTCTGAGAGCACAGCGCTCTCCTGTTGCCCCGGTCTGAGAGCACAGCGCTGTCTTGTTGCCCTGGTCTGAGAGCACAGTGCTCTGCTGTTGCCCCGGTTTGAAAGCACAATGCTGCCTTGTTGGCACGGTATGAGAGTACAGTGCTGTCTTGTTGCCCCGGTCTGAGAGCCCAGCCCTCTCCTGTTGCTGGGCTGTTGTCACCTCCGCTCTCTTGGGTTCTCTGAACTCTGTCTGTCTTTCTCTCTGACCTTTGTCTGTCTGTCTGTCTGTCTCTGCTCTCTGTCCGCTTGTCTCTCTGAGCTCTGGTCGCCTCCGCTGTCTTGGGTTCTCCGGGCTGTGGTCGCCTCCGCTGTCTTGGGTTCTCTGAGCTCTGGTCGCTTCCGCTGCCTTGGGTTCTCCGGGCTGTGGTCGCTTCCGCTGTCTTGGGTTCTCCGGGCTGTGGTCGCCTCCCCTGTCTTGGGTTCTCTAAACTCTGTCTTTCTCTCTGCCCTTTGTCTGTCTGTCCGCTTGACCTCTGGTGGCCTCCGCTGTTTTCGGATCTCTGAACTCTTTCGATCTGTCTCTCTCTCTGAGCTTTTTCTGTCTGTCTGTCTGTCTATTTGACCTCTGTCTGTTTATGGCTTTGAGCTTTGTCTGTCTGTCTGTCTCTGCTCTCTGTCTGTTTGTCTCTTTGAGCTCTGGTCGCTTCCGCTGTCTTGGGTTCTCCGGGCTGTGGTCGCCTCCGCTGTCTTGGTTTCTCCGGGCTGTGGTCACCTCCGCTGTCTTGGGATCTCCGGAATGTGGTCGCTTCCGCTGTCTTGGGTTCTCCGGGCTGTGGGCGCCTCCCCTGTCTTGGGTTCTCCGGGCTGTGGTCACCTCCGCTGTCTTGGGTTCTCCGTGCTGTGGTCGCCTCCGCTGTCTTGGGTTCTCCGGGCTGTGGTCGCTTCCGCTGTCTTGGGTTCTCCGGGCTGTGGTCGCTTCCGCTGTCTTGGGTTCTCCGGGCAACGGTCGCCTCCGCTGTCTTGGGTTCTCCGGGCTGTGGTCGCTTCCGCTGTCTTGGGTTCTCCGGGCTGTGGTCGCCTCCGCTGTCTTGGGTTCTCCGGGCTGTGGTCGCCTCTGCTGTCTTGGGTTCTCTGGGCTGTGGTCGCCACCGCTGTCTTGGGTTCTCTAAACTCTGTCTTTCTCTCTGACCTTTGTCTGTCTGTCCCCTCTACCTCTGGTGGCCTCCGCTGTTTTCGGTTCTCTTAACTCTTTCTATGTGTTTCTCTCTCTGAGCTTTGTCTGTCTGTCTGTCTCTTTGATGTCTGTCTGTCTATCTCTTTGAGCTTTGTCTATCTGTCTCTGCTCTCTGTCTGTTTTTCTCTCTGCGCTCTGGTCGCTTCCGCTGTCTTGGGTTCTCCGTGCTGTGGTCGCCTCCGCTGTCTTGGGTTCTCCGGGCTGTGGTCGCCTTCGCTGTGTTGGACTCTCCGGGCTGTGGTCGCCTCCGCTGTCTTGGGTTCTCCGTGCTGTGGTCGCTTCCGCTGTCTTGGGTTCTCCGGGCAGCGGTCGCCTCCGCTGTCTTGGGTTCTCCGGGCTGTGGTCGCTTCCGCTGTCTTGGGTTCTCCGGGCAGCGGTCGCCTCTGCTGTCTTGGTTCTCCGGGCTGTGGTCGCCTCCGCTGTCTTGGGTTCTCCAGGCTGTGGTCGCTTCCGCTGTCTTGGGTTCTCCGGGCTGCGGTCGCTTCCGCTGTTTTGGGTTCTGCGGGCAGCGGTCGCCTCCGCTGTCTTGGGTTCTCCGGGCTGTGGTCGCTTCCGCTGTCTTGGGTTCTCCGGGCTGTGGTCGCCTCCGCTGTCTTGGGTTCTCTAAACTCTTTCTGTCTCTCTGACCTTTGTCTGTCTGTCCACTTGACCTCTGGTGGCCTCCGCTGTCTTGGGTTCTGCGGGCTGTGGTCGCCTCCGCTATCTTGGGTTCTCCGTGCTGTGGTCGCCTCCGCTGTCTTGGGTTCTCCGGGCTGTGGTCGCCTCCCCTGTCTTGGGTTCTCCGGGCTGTGGTCGCTTCCGCTGTCTTGGGTTCTCCTGGCTGTGGTCGCTTCCGCTGTCTTGGGTTCTCCGGGCTGTGGTCGCTTCCGCTGTCTTGGGTGCTCCGGGCTGTGGTCGCTTCCGCTGTCTTGGGTTCTCCGGGCTGTGGTCGCTTCCGCTGTCTTGGGTTCTCCGGGCTGTGGTCGCTTCCGCTGTCTTTGGTTCTCCGTTCAGCGGTCGCTTCCGCTGTCTTTGGTTCTCCGTTCAGCGGTCGCCTCTGCTGTCTTGGGTTCTCTGGGCTGTGGTCGCCACCGCTGTCTTGGGTTCTCTAAACTCTTTCTGTCTCTCTGACCTTTGTCTGTCTGTCCACTTGACCTCTGGTGGCCTCCGCTGTCTTGGGTTCTCTGGGCTGTGGTCGCCTCCGCTGTCTTAGGTTCTCCAGGCTGTGGTCGCTTCCGCTGTCTTAGGTTCTCCGGGCTGTGGTCGCTTCCGCTGTCTTGGCTTCTCCGGGCAGCGGTCGCCTCCGCTGTCTTGGGTTCTCCGGGCTGTGGTCGTTTCCGCTGTCTTGGGTTCTCCGGGCTGTGGTCGCTTCCGCTGTCTTGGGTTCTCCGGGCTGTGATCGCCTCCCCTGTCTTGGGTTCTCCGGGCTGTGGCCGTCTCCCTTGTCTTGGGTTCTCCGGGCTGTGGTCGCCTCCGCTGTCTTGGGTTCTCCATGCTGTGGTCGCTTCCGCTGTCTTGGTTCTCCGGGCTGTGGTCGCCTCCCCTGTCTTGGGTTCTCCGGGCTGTGGTCGCCTCCCCTGTCTTGGGTTCTCCGGGCTGTGGTCGCCTCTGCTTTCTTGGGTTCTCCATGCTGTGGTCGCTTCCGCTGTCTTGGTTCTCCGGGCTGTGGTCGCCTCCGCTGTCTTGGGTTCTCCGGGCTGTGGTCGCTTCCGGTGTCTTGGGTTCTCTGGGCTGTGGTCGCTTCCGCTGTTTTGGGTTCTCCGGGCAGCGGTCGCCTCCGCTGTCTTGGGTTCTCCGGGCTGTGGTCGCCTCCGCTGTCTTGGATTCTCCGGGCTGTGGTCGCTTCCGCTGTCTTGGGTTCTCCGGGCTGTGGTCGCCTCCGCTGTCTTGGGTTCTCTAAACTCTTTCTATCTCTCTGACCTTTGTCTGTCTGTCCACTTGACCTCTGGTGGCCTCCGCTGTTTTCGGTTCTCTGAAATCTTTCTATCTGTCTCTCTCTCTGAGCTTTTTCTTTCTGTCTTTCTCTTTGACCTCTGTCTGTTAATGTCTTTGAGCTTTGTCTGTCTGTCTCTCTCTGCTCTCTATCTGTTTTTCTCTCTGAGCTCTGGTCGCCTCCGCTGTCTTGGGTTCTCCGGGCTGTGGTCGCTTCCGCTGTCTTGGGTTTCCTGGCTGTGGTCGCCTCCGCTGTCTTGGGTTCTCCAGACTGGGGTCGCCTCCGCTGTCTTGAGTTCTCCGGGCTGTGGTCGCCTCCGCTGTCTTGGGTTCTCCGTGCTGTGGTCGCCTCCGCTGTCTTGGGTTCTCCGGGCTGTGGTCGCCTCCGCTGTCTTGGGTTCTCCGTGCTGTGGTCGTCTCCGCTGTCTTGGGTTCTCCGAGCTGTGGTCGCCTCCGCTGTCTTGGGTTCTCTAAACCATGTCTTTCTCTCTGACCTTTGTCGGTCTGTACCCTTGACCTCTGGTGGCCTCCGCTGTTTTCGGATCTTTGATCTCTTTCTATCTTTCTATCTCTCTGAGCTTTTTTTGTCTGTCTGTCTCTTTGACCTCTGTCTGTTTATGTCTTTGAGCTTTGTCTGTCTGTCTGTCTCTGCTCTCTGTCTGTTTTTCTCTCTGAGCTCTGGTCGCCTCCGCTGTCTTGGGTTCTCCGGGCTCTGGTCGCTTCCGCCTTCTTGGGTTCTCCGGGCTGTGGTCGCCTCCCCTGTCTTGGGTTCTCAGTGCTGTGCTCGCCTCCGCTGTCTTGGGTTCTCCGGGCTGTGGTCGCCTCTGCTGTCTTGGGTTCTCCGTGCTGTGGTCGCTTCCGCTGTCTTGGGTTCTCCGGGCTGTGGTCGCCTCCGCTGTCTTGGGTTCTCCGGACTGTGGTCGCTTCCGCTGTCTTGGGTTCTCCTGGCTGTGGTCACCTCCGCTGTCTTGGGTTCTCAGGGCTGTGGTCGCTTCCGCTGTCTTGGGTTCTCCGGGCTGTGGTCGCCTCCTCTGTCTTGGGTTCTCCGGGCTGTGGTCGCCTCCGCTGTCTTGGGTTCTCTAAACTCTGTCTTTCTCTCTGACCTTTGTCTGTCTTTCCCCTTGACCTCTGGTGGCCTCCGCTGTTTTCGGATCTTTGATCTCTTTCTATCTGTCTCTCTCTCTGAGCTTTTTCTGTTTGTCTCTCTCTTTGACCTCTGTCTGTTTATGTCTTTGACCTTTATCTGTCTGTCTGTCTCTGCTCTCTGTCTGTTTTTCTCTCTGAGCTCTGGTCGCCTCCGCTTTCTTGGGTTCTCCGGGCTCTGGTCGCTTCCGCCTTCTTGGGTTCTCCTGGCTTTGGTCGCCTTCCCTGTCTTGGGTTCTCCGGTCTGTGGTCGCCTCCGCTGTCTTGGGTTCTCCGTGCTGTGGTTTCCTCTGCTGTCTTGGGTTCTCCGGGCTGTGGTCGCCTCCGCTGTCTTGGGTTCTCCGGGCTGTGGTCGCTTCCGCTGTCTTGGGTTCTCCGGGCTGTGGTTGCTTGCGCTGTCTTGGGTTCTCCGTGCAGCGGTCGCCTCCTCTGTCTTGGGTTCTTCGTGCTGTGGTCGCCTCCGCTGTCTTGGGTTCTCCGGGCTGTGGTCGCTTCCGCTGTCTTTGGTTCTCCGTTCAGCGGTCGCTTCCGCTGTCTTGGGTTCTCCGGGCAGCGGTCGCCTCCTCTGTCTTGGGTTCTCCTGTCTGTGGTCGCATCCGCTGTCTCGGGTTCTCCTGGCTGTGGTCGCTTCCGCAGTCTTGGGTTCTCCCGGCTGTGGTCGCCTCCGGTGTCTGGGGTTCTCCGGGCTGTGGTCGCTTCCGCTGTCTTTGGTTCTCCGGGCAGCGGTCGCTTCCGCTGTCTTGGGTTCTCCGGGCTGTGGTCGCCTCCGCTTTCTTGGGTTCTCCGGGCTGTGGTCGCCTCCGCTGTCTTGGGTTCTCCGCGCTGTGGTCGCCTCCGCTGTCTTGGTTTTTCCGGGCTGTGGTCGCCTCCGCTGTCTTGGGTTCTCCGGGCTGTGGTCGCCTCCGCTGTCTTGGGTTCTCTAAACCATGTCTTTCTCTCTGACCTTTGTCGGTCTGTACCCTTGACCTCTGGTGGCCTCCGCTGTTTTCGGATCTTTGATCTCTTTCTATCTTTCTCTCTCTCTGAGTTTTTTTTGTCTGTCTGTCTCTTTGACCTCTGTCTGTTTATGTCTTTGAGCTTTGTCTGTCTGTCTGTCTCTGCTCTCTGTCTGTTTTTCTCTCTGAGGTCTGGTCGCCTCCGCTGTCTTGGGTTCTCCGGGCTCTGGTCGCTTCCGCCTTCTTGGGTTCTCCGGGCTGTGGTCGCCTCCCCTGTCTTGGGTTCTCAGTGCTGTGTTCGCCTCCGCTGTCTTGGGTTCTCCGGGCTGTGGTCGCCTCTGCTGTCTTGGGTTCTCCGTGCTGTGGTCGCTTCCGCTGTCTTGGGTTCTCCGGGCTGTGGTCGCCTCCGCTGTCTTGGGTTCTCCGGACTGTGGTCGCTTCCGCTGTCTTGGGTTCTCCTGGCTGTGGTCACCTCCGCTGTCTTGGGTTCTCCGGGCTGTGGTCGCTTCCGCTGTCTTGGGTTCTCCGGGCTGTGGTCGCCTCCTCTGTCTTGGGTTCTCCGGGCTGTGGTCTCCTCCGCTGTCTTGGGTTCTCTAAACTCTGTCTTTCTCTCTGACCTTTGTCTTTCTGTCCCCTTGACCTCTGGTGGCCTCCGCTGTTTTCGGATCTTTGATCTCTTTCTATCTGTCTCTCTCTCTGAGCTTTTTCTGTTTGTCTCTCTCTTTGACCTCTTTCTGTTTATGTCTTTGACCTTTATCTGTCTGTCTGTCTCTGCTCTCTGTCTGTTTTTCTCTCTTAGCTCTGGTCGCCTCCGCTTTCTTGGGTTCTCCGGGCTCTGGTCGCTTCCGCCTTCTTGGGTTCTCCGGGCTTTGGTCGCCTTCCCTGTCTTGGGTTCTCCAGTCTGTGGTCGCCTCCGCTGTCTTGGGTTCTCCATGCTGTGGTTTCCTCTGCTGTCTTGGGTTCTCCGGGCTGTGGTCTCCTCCGCTGTCTTGGGTTCTCCGGGCTGTGGTCGCTTCCGCTGTCTTGGGTTCTCCGGGCTGTGGTTGCTTGCGCTGTCTTGGGTTCTCCGTGCAGCGGTCGCCTCCTCTGTCTTGGGTTCTCCGTGCTGTGGTCGCCTCCGCTGTCTTGGGTTCTCCGGGCTGTGGTCGCTTCCGCTGTCTTTGGTTCTCCGTTCAGTGGTCGCTTCCGCTGTCTTGGGTTCTCCGGGCAGCGGTCACCTCCTCTGTCTTGGGTTCTCCGGTCTGTGGTCGCCTCCGATGTCTTGGGTTCTCCCGGCTGTGGTCGCCTCCGGTGTCTGGGGTTCTCCGGGCTGTGGTCGCTTCCGCTGTCTTTGGTTCTCCGGGCAGCGGTCGCTTCCACTGTCTTGGGTTCTCCGGACTGTGGTCGCTTCCGCTGTCTTGGGTTCTCCGGGCTGTGGTCGCCTCCGCTGTCTTGGGTTCTCCAGGCTGTGGTCGCCTCCGCTGTCTTGGGTTCTCCGGGCTGTGGTCGCTTCCGCCGTCTTGGGTTCTACGGGCTGTGGTCGCTTCCGCTGTCTTGGGTTCTCCGGGCAGCGGTCGCCTCCGCTGCCTTGGGTTCTCCGGGCTGTGGTCGCTTCCGCTGTCTTGGGTTCTCCGGGCAGCGGTCGCCTCCGCTTTCTTTGGTTCTCCGGGCTGTGGTCGCCTCCGCTGTCTTGGGTTCTCTAAACTCTGTCTTTCTCTCTGACCTTTGTCTTTCTGTCCCCTTGACCTCTGGTGGCCTCCGTTGTTTTCGGTTCTCTGAACTCTTTCCATCTTTCTCTCTCTCTCTGAGTTTTGTCTGTCTGTCTGTCCTTTTGACCTCTGTCTGTCTACCTCCTTGAGCTTTGTCTGTCTGTCTGTCTCTGCTCTCTGTCTGTTTGTCTCTCCGAGCTCTGGTCGCTTCCGCTGTCTTGGGTTCTCTGAGCTCTGGTTGCTTCCGCTTTCTTGGGTTCTCCGGGCTCTGGTCGCTTCCCCTTTCTTGGGTTCTCCGGACTGTGGTCGCCTCCCCTGTCTTGGGATCTCCGCGCTGTGGTCGCTTCCGCTGTCTTGGGTTCTCCGGGCTGTGGTCGCCTCCGCTGTCTTGGGTTCTCCGGGCAGCGGTCGCCTCCTCTGTCTTGGGTTCTCCGTGCTGTGGTCACCTCCGCTGTCTTGGGTTCTCTAAACTCTGTCTTTCCTCTGACCTTTGTCTGTCTTTCCCCTCTACCTCTGGTGGCCTCCGCTGTTTTCGGTTCTCTGAACTCTTTCTATGTGTCTCTCTCTCTGAGCTTTGTCGGTTGTCTGTCTCTGCTCTCTGTCTGTTTTTCTCTCTGAGCTCTGGTCTTCTCTCTGAGCTCTGGTCGCCTCCGCTGTCTTGGGTTCTCCGGGCTCTGGTCGCTTCCGCCTTCTTGGGTTCTCCGTGCTGTGGTCGCCTCCGCTGTCTTGGGTTCTCCGGGCTGTGGTCGCCTCCACTGTCTTGGGTTCTCCGGGCTGTGGTCGCTTCCGCTGTCTTGGGTTCTCCGGGCAGCGGTCGCCTCCGCTGTCTTGGGTTCTCCGGGCAGCGGTCGCCTCCGCTGTCTTGTGTTCTCCGGGCTGTGGTCGCTTCTGCTGTCTTGGGTTCTCCGGGCTGTGGTCGCTTCCGCTGTCTTGGGTTCTCCGGGCAGCGGTCGCCTCCGCTGTCTTGGGTTCTCCGGGCAGCGGTCGCCTCCACTGTCTTGGGTTCTCCGGACTGTGGTCGCTTCCGCTGTCTTGGGTTCTCCGGGCTGTGGTCGCCTCCGCTGTCTTGGGTTCTCCGGGCTGTGGTCGCTTCCGCGGTCTTGGGTTCTCCGGGCTGTGGTCGCTTCCGCTGTCTTGGGTTCTTCGGGCTGTGGTCGCCTCCGCTGTCTTGGGTTCTCCGGGCTGTGGTCGCCTCCGCTGTCTTGGGTTCTCTAAACTCTGTCTTTCTCTCTGACCTTTGTCTGTCTGTCCCCCTGACCTCTGGTGGCCTCCGCTGTTTTCGGATCTCTGAACTCTTTCTTTCTGTCTCTCTCTCTGAGCTTTTTCTTTTTTTCTTTCTCTTTGACCTCTGTCTGTTCATGTCTTTGACCTTTGTCTGTCTGTCTGTCTCTGCTCTCTGTCTGTTTTTCTCTCTGAGCTCTGGTCGCCTCCGCTTTCTTGGTTTCTCCGGGCTGTGGTCGCTTCTGCTGTCTTGGGTTCTCCGGGCTGTGGTCGCCTCCGCTGTCTTGGGTTCTTTGGGCTGTGGTCGCCTCCGCTGTCTTGGGTTCTCCGTGCTGTGGTCGCTTCCGCTTTCTTGGGTTCTCCGGGCTGTGGTCGCCTCCACGCTCTTGGGTTCTCCGGGCTGTGGTCGCCTCCGCTGTCTTGGGTTCTCCGGGCTGTGGTCGCTTCCGCTGTCTCGGGTTCTCCGGGCTGTGGTCGCCTCCGTTGTCTTGGGTTCTCCGGGCTTTGGTCGCCTCCGCCGTCTTGGGTTCTCCGTGCTGTGGTCGCTTCCGCTATCTTGGGTTCTCCAGGCTGTGGTCGCCTCCGCAGTCTTGGGTTCTCCGGACTGTGGTTGCTTCCGCTGTCTTGGGTTCTCTGGGCTGTGGTCGCCTCCGCTGTCTTGGGTTCTCCGGGCTGTGGTCGCTTCCGCTGACTTGGGTTCTATGGGCTGTGGTCGCTTCCGCTGTCTTGGGTTCTCCGGGCTTTGGTCGCCTCCATTCTCTTGGGTTCGCCGGGCTGTGGTCGCCTCCGCTGTCTTGGGTTCTCCGGGCTGTGGTCGCTTCCGCTGTCTTGGGTTCTCCGGGCTCTGGTCGCCTCCGCTGACATGAGTTCTCCGGGCTGTGGTCGCCTCCGTTGTCTTGGGTTCTCCGGGCTTTGGTCGTCTCCGCTGTCTTGGGTTCTCCGTGCTGTGGTCGCTTCCGCTATCTTGGGTTCTCCGGGCTGTGGTCGCCTCCGCTGTCTTGGGTTCTCCGGACTGTGGTCGCTTCCGCTGTCTTGGGTTCTCCGGGCTGTGGTCGCCTCCGCTGTCTTGGGTTCTTCGGGCTGTGGTCGCTTCCGCTGTCTTGGGTTCTCCGGGCTGTGGTCGCTTCCGCTGTCTTGGGTTCTTCGGGCTGTGGTCGCCTCCGCTGTCTTGGGTTCTCCGTGCTGTGGTCGCCTCCGCTGTCTTGGGTTCTCCGGGCTGTGGTCGCTTCCGCTGTCTTTGGTTCTCCCGGCTGTGGTCGCTTCCGCTGTCTTTGGTTCTCCTGGCTGTGGTCGCTTCCGCTGTCTTGGGTTCTCCTAACTGTGGTCGCTTCCGCTGTCTAGGGTTCTCCGGGCAGCGGTCGCCTAATCTGTCTTGGGTTTTCCGTGCTGTGGTCGCCTCCGCTGTCTTAGGTTCTCCTGGCCGTGGTCGCTTCCACTGCCTTGGGTTCTCCGGGCTGTGGTCGCCTCCGCTTTCTTGGTTTCTCCGGGCTGTGGTCGCGTCTGCTGTCTTGGGTTCTCCGGGCTGTGGTCGCCTCCGCTGTCTTGGGTTCTTTGGGCTGTGGTCGCCTCCGCTGTCTTGGGTTCTCCGTGCTGTGGTCGCTCCCGCTTTCTTGGGTTCTCCGGGCTGTGGTCGCCTCCGCTGTCTTGGGTTCTCCGGACTGTGGTCGCTTCCGCTGTCTTGGGTTCTCCGGGCTGTGGTCGCCTCCGCTGTCTTGGGTTCTCCGGGCTGTGGTCGCTTCCGCTGTCTTGGGTTCTACGGGCTGTGGTCGCTTCCGCTGTCTTGGGTTCTCCGGGCAGCGGTCGCCTCCGCTGTCTTGAGTTCTCCGGGCAGCGGTCGCTTCTGCTGTCTTGGGTTCTCCGTGCTGTGGTCGCTTCCGCCGTCTTGGGTTCTCCGGGCTGTGGTCGCCTCCACTCTCTTGGGTTCTCCGGGCCGTGGTCCCCTCCGTTGTCTTGGGTTCTCCGGGCTTTGGTCGCCTCCACTGTCTTGGGTTCTCCGTGCTGTGGTCGCTTCCGCTATCTTGGGTTCTCCGGGCTGTGGTCGCCTCCGCTGTCTTGGGTTCTCCGTGCTGTGGTCGCTTCCGCTGTCTTGGGTTCTCCGGGCTCTGGTCTTCTCCGCTGACTTGGGTTCTCCGGGCTGTGGTCGCCTCCATTGTCTTGGGTTCTCCGGGCTGTGGTCGCTTCCGCTGTCTTGGGTTCTCCGGGCTCTGGTCGCCTCTGCTGACTTGGGTTCTCCGGGCTGTGGTCGCCTCCACTGTCTTGGGTTCTCCGTGCTGTGGTCGCTTCCGCTATCTTGGGTTCTCCGGGCTGTGGTCGCCTCCGCTGTCTTGGGTTCTCCGGGCTGTGGTCGCTTCCGCTGTCTTGGGTTCTCCGGGCTGTGGTCGCTTCTGCTGACTTGGGTTCTCCGGGCTGTGGTCGCCTCCGTTGTCTTGGGTTCTCCGGGCTGTGGTCGCCTCCGTTGTCTTGGGTTCTCCGGGCTTTGGTCGCCTCCACTGTCTTGGGTTCTCCGTGCTGTGGTCGCTTCCGCTATCTTGGGTTCTCCGGGCTGTGGTCGCCTCCGCTGTCTTGGGTTCTCCGGGCTGTGGTCGCTTCCGCTGTCTTGAGTTCTCCTGGCCGTGGTCGCTTCCGCTGTCTTGGGTTCTCCGGGCTGTGGTCGCCTCCGCTGTCTTGGGTTCTACGGGCTGTGGTCGCCTCCGCTGTCTTGGGTTGTCCGGGCTGTGGTCGTCTCCGCTGTCTTGGGTTCTCTAAACTCTGTCTTTCTCTCTGACCTTTGTCTGTCTGTACCCCTGACTTCTGGTGGCCTCCGCTGTTTTCGGATCTCTGAACTCTTTCTGTCTTTCTCTCTCTCTGAGCTTTTTCTTTTTTTCTGTCTCTGTGACCTCTGTCTGTTCATGTCTTTGACCTTTGTCTGTCTATCTGTCTGTCTCTGCTCTCTTTCTGTTTTTCTCTCTGAGCTCTGGTCGCCTCCGCTTTCTTGGGTTCTCCGGGCTGTGGTCGCTTCTGCTCTCTAGAGTTCTCCGGGCTGTGGTCGCCTCCGCTGTCTTGGGTTCTTTGGGCTGTGGTCGCCTCCGCTGTCTTGGGTTCTCCGGGCTGTGGTCGCCTCCGTTGTCTTGGGTTCTCCGTGCTGTGGTCGCTTCCGCTTTCTTGGGTTCTCCGGGCTGTGGTCGCCTCTGCTGTCTTGGGTTCTCCGGGCTGTGGTCGCCTCCGCTGTCTTGGGTTCTCCGGGCTGTGGTCGCCTCCGCTGTCTTGGGTTCTCCGGGCTGTGGTCGCTTCCGCTGACTTGGGTTCTACGGGCTGTGGTCGCTTCTGCTGTCTTGGGTTCTCCGGGCTGTGGTCGCCTCCATTCTCTTGGGTTCGCCGGGCTGTGGTCGCCTCCGCTGTCTTGGGTTCTCCGGGCTGTGGTCGCTTCCGCTGTCTTGGGTTCTCCGGGCTCTGGTCGCCTCCGCTGACTTGGGTTCTCCGGGCTGTGGTCGCCTCCGTTGTCTTGGGTTCTCCGGGCTTTGGTCGCCTCCGCTGTCTTGGGTTCTCCGTGCTGTGGTCGCTTCCGCTATCTTGGGTTCTCCGGGCTTTGGTCGCCTCCGCTGTCTTGTGTTCTCCGGACTGTGGTCGCTTCCGCTGTCTTGGGTTCTCCGGGCTGTGGTCGCCTATGCTGTCTTGGGTTCTTCGGGCTGTGGTCGCTTCCGCTGTCTTGGGTTCTCCGGGCTGTGGTCGCTTCCGCTGTCTTGGGTTCTTCGGGCTGTGGTAGCCTCCGCTGTCTTGGGTTCTCCGTGCTGTGGTCGCCTCCGCTGTCTTGGGTTCTCCGGGCTGTGGTCGCTTCCGCTGTCTTTGGTTCTCCCGGCTGTGGTCGCTTCCGCTGTCTTTGGTTCTCCTGGCTGTGGTCGCTTCCGCTGTCTTGGGTTCTCCTTGCTGTGGTCGCTTCCGCTGTCTTGGGTTCTCCGGGCAGCGGTCACCTAATCTGTCTTGGGTTTTCCGTGCTGTGGTCGCCTCCGCTGTCTTAGGTTCTCCTGGCCGTGGTCGCTTCCGCTGCCTTGGGTTCTCCGGGCTGTGGTCGCCTCCGCTTTCTTGGTTTCTCCGGGCTGTGGTCGCGTCTGCTGTCTTGGATTCTCCGGGCTGTGGTTGCCTCCGCTGTCTTGGGTTCTTTGGGCTGTGGTCGCCTCCGCTGACTTGGGTTCTCCGGGCTGTGGTCGCCTCCGTTGTCTTGGGTTCTCCATGCTTTGGGCGCCTCCGCTGTCTTGGGTTATCCGTGCTGTGGTCGCTTCCGTTGTCTTGGGTTCTCCGGGCTTTGGGCGCCTCCGCTGTCTTGGGTTATCCGTGCTGTGGTCGCTTCCGCTATCTTGGGTTCTCCGGGCTGTGGTCGCCTCCGCTGTCTTGGGTTCTCCGGACTGTGGTCGCTTCCGCTGTCTTGCTTTCTCCGGGCTGTGGTCGCTTCCGCTGTCTTGGGTTCTCCGGGCTGTTGTCGCTTCCGCTGTCTTTGGTTCTCCCGGCTGTGGTCGCTTCCGCTGTCTTTGGTTCTCCCGGCTGTGGTCGCTTCCGCTGTCTTTGGTTCTCCTGGCTGTGGTCGCTTCCGCTGTCTTGGGTTCTCCGGGCTGTGGTCGCTTCCGCTGTCTTGGGTTCTCCGGGCAGCGGTCACCTCCTCTGTCTTGGGTTTTCCGTGCTGTGGTCGCCTCCGCTGTCTTAGGTTCTCCTGGCCGTGGTCGCTTCCGCTGTCTTGGGTTCTCCGGGCTGTGGTCGCCTCCGCTGTCTTGGGTTCTCCGGGCTGTGGTCGCTTCCGCTTTCTTGGGTTCTCCGGGCTGTGGTCGCCTCCACGCTCTTGGGTTCTCCGGGCTGTGGTCGCCTCCGCTGTCTTGGGTTCTCCGGGCTGTGGTCGCTTCCGCTGTCTTGGGTTCTCCGGGCTGTGGTCGCCTCCGTTGTCTTGGGTTCTCCGGGCTTTGGTCACCTCCGCCGTCTTGGGTTCTCCGTGCTGTGGTCGCTTCCGCTATCTTGGGTTCTCCGGGCTGTGGTCGCCTCCGCTGTCTTGGGTTCTCCGGACTGTGGTTGCTTCCGCTGTCTTGGGTTCTCTAAACTCTGTCTTTCTCTCTGACCTTTGTCTGTCTGTCCCCCTGACCTCTGGTGGCCTCCGCTGTTTTCGGATCTCTGAAGTCTTTCTGTCTGTCTCTCTCTCTGAGCTTTTTCTTTTTTTCTGTCTCTTTGACCTCTGTCTGTTCATGTCTTTGACCTTTGTCTGTCTGTCTGTCTCTGCTCTCTGTCTGTTTTTCTCTCTGAGCTCTGGTCGCCTCCTCTGTCTTGGGTTCTCCGGGCTTTGGTCGCCTCCGCTCTCTTGGGTTCTCCGGGCTGTGGTCGCCTCCGCTGTCTTGGGTTCTCCGTGTTGTGGTCGCTTCCGCTTTCTTGGGTTCTCCGGGCTGTGGTCGCCTCCGCTGTCTTGGGTTCTCCGGACTGTGGTCGCTTCCGCTGTCTTGGGTTCTCCGGGCTGTGGTCGCCTCCGCTGTCTTGGGTTCTCCGGGCAGCGGTCGCCTCCGCTGTCTTGGGTTCTCCAGGCAGCGGTCGCTTCCACTGTCTTGGGTTCTCCGTGCTATGGTCGCTTCCGCTGTCTTGGGTTCTCCGGGCTGTGGTCGCCTCCACTCTCTTGGGTTCTCCGGGCTGTGGTCGCCTCCGCTGTCTTGGGTTCCCCGGGCTGTGGTCGCTTCCGCTGTCTTGGGTTCTCCGGGCTCTGGTCGCCTCTGCTGACTTGGGTTCTCCGGGCTGTGGTCGCTTCCGCTGTCTTGGGTTCTCCGGGCTGTGGTCGCCTCCGCTGTCTTGGGTTCCCCGGGCTGTGGTCGCTTCCGCTGTCTTGGGTTCTCCGGGCTCTGGTCGACTCCGCTGTCTTGGGTTCTCCGGGCTGTGGTCGCTTCCGCTGTCTTGGGTTCTCCGGGCTGTGGTCGCCTCCGCTGACTTTGGTTCTCCGGGCTGTGGTCGCCTCCGTTGTCTTGGGTTCTCCGGGCTTTGGTCGCCTCCGCTGTCTTGGGTTCTCCGTGCTGTGGTCGCCTCCGCCGTCTTGGGTTCTCCGGGCTGTGGTCGCTTCCGCCGTCTTGGGTTCTACGGGCTGTGGTCGCTTCCGCTGTCTTGGGTTCTCCGGGCTGTGGTCGCCTCCGCTGTCTTGGGTTCCCCAGGCAGCGGTCGCTTCCGCTGTCTTGGGTTCTCCGTGCTGTGGTGGCTTCCGCTGTCTTGGGTTCTCCGGGCTGTGGTCGCCTCCGCCGTCTTGGGTTCTACGGGCTGTTGTCGTTTCTGCTGTCTTGGGTTCTCCGGGCAGCGGTCGCCTCCGCTGTCTTGGGTTCTCCAGGCAGCGGTCGCTTCCGCTGTATTGGGTTCTCCGTGCTGTGGTCGCTTCCGCTGTCTTGGGTTTTCCGGGCTGTGGTCGCCTCCACTCTCTTGGGTTCTCCGGGCTGTGGTCGCCTCCGCTGTCTTGGGTTCTCCGGGCTGTGGTCGCTTCCGCTGTCTTGGGTTCTCCGGGCTCTGGTCGCCTCCGCTGACTTGGGTTCT
This sequence comes from Amphiprion ocellaris, assembly GCF_022539595.1. NCBI lineage: Eukaryota > Metazoa > Chordata > Actinopteri > Pomacentridae > Amphiprion > Amphiprion ocellaris. The sequence continues at coordinate 12,094 of NW_026559395.1, read as the reverse complement.
CCGGTCTGTGGTCGCCTCCGTTGTCTTGGGTTCTCCGGGCTTTGGTCGCCTCCACTGTCTTGGGTTCTCTGTGCTGTGGTCGCTTCCGCTGTCTTGGGTTTTCCGGGCTGTGGTCGCCTCCGCTGACTTGGGTTCTCCGGGTTGTGGTCGCCTCCGTTGTCTTGGGTTCTCCGGGCTTTGGGCGCCTCCGCTGTCTTGGGTTCTCCGTGCTGTGGTCGCCTCCGCTGTCTTGGGTTCTCCGGGCTGTGGTCGCTTCCGCTGTCTTTGGTTCTCCCGGCTGTGGTCGCTTCCACTGTCTTTGGTTCTCCTGGCTGTGGTCGCTTCCGCTGTCTTGGGTTCTCCTTGCTGTGGTCGCTTCCGCTGTCTTGGGTTCTCCGGGCAGCGGTCGCCTAATCTGTCTTGGGTTTTCCGTGCTGTGGTCGCCTCCGCTGTCTTAGGTTCTCCTGGCCGTGGTCGCTTCCGCTGCCTTGGGTTCTCCGGGCTGTGGTCGCCTCCGCTTTCTTGGTTTCTCCGGGATGTGGTCGCGTCTGCTGTCTTGGGTTCTCCGGGCTGTGGTCGCCTCCGCTGTCTTGGGTTCTTTGGGCTGTGGTCGCCTCCGCTGTCTTGGGTTCTCCGTGCTGTGGTCGCTCCCGCTTTCTTGGGTTCTCCGGGCTGTGGTCGCTTCCGCTGTCTTGGGTTCTCCGGACTGTGGTCGCTTCCGCTGTCTTGGGTTCTCCGGGCTGTGGTCGCCTCCGCTGTCTTGGGTTCTCCGGGCTGTGGTCGCCTCCGCTGACTTGGGTTCTCCGGGCTGTGGTCGCTTCCGCTGTCTTGGGTTCTACGAGCTGTGGTCGCTTCCGCTGTCTTGGGTTCTCCGGGCAGCGGTCGCCTCCGCTGTCTTGGGTTCTCCGGGCAGCGGTCGCTTCTGCTGTCTTGGGTTCTCCGTGCTGTGGTCGCTTCCGCTGTCTTGGGTTCTCCTGGCTGTGGTCGCCTCCACTCTCTTGGGTTCTCCGGGCCGTGGTCGCCTCCGTTGTCTTGGGTTCTCCGGGCTTTGGTCGCCTCCACTCTCTTGGGTTCTCCGGGCCGTGGTCGCCTCCGTTGTCTTGGGTTCTCCGGGCTTTGGTCGCCTCCGCTGTCTTGGGTTCTCCGTGCTGTGGTCGCTTCCGCTATCTTGGGTTCTCCGGGCTGTGGTCGCCTCCGCTGTCTTGGGTTCTCCGGGCTGTGGTCGCTTCCGCTGTCTTGGGTTCTCCGGGCTGTGGTCGCCTCCGCTGTCTTGGGTTCTCCGGGCTGTGGTCGCCTCCGCTGTCTTGGGTTCTCCGGGCTGTGGTCGCTTCCGCTGTCTTGGGTTCTACGGGCTGTGGTCGCTTCCGCTGTCTTGGGTTCTCCGGGCAGCGGTCGCCTCCGCTGTCTTGGGTTCTCCGGGCAGCGGTCGCTTCCGCTGTCTTGGGTTCTCCGTGCTGTGGTCGCTTCCGCTGTCTTGGGTTCTCCGGGCTCTGGTCGCCTCCGCTGACTTGGGTTCTCCGGGCTGTGGTCGCCTCCGTTGTCTTGGGTTCTCCGGGCTGTGGTCGCTTCCGCTGTCTTGGGTTCTCCGGGCTCTGGTCGCCTCCGCTGACTTGGGTTCTCCGGGCTGTGGTCGCCTCCGTTGTCTTGGGTTCTCCGGGCTTTGGTCGCCTCCTCTGTCTTGGGTTCTCCGTGATGTGGTCGCTTCCGCTATCTTGGGTTCTCCGGGCTGTGGTCGCCTCCGCTGTCTTGGGTCCTCCGGGCTGTGGTCGCTTCCGCTGTCTTGGGTTCTCCGGGCTGTGGTCGCCTCCGCTGTCTTAGGTTCTCCTGGCCGTGGTCGCTTCCGCTGTCTTGGGTTCTCCGGGCTGTGGTCGCCTCCGCTGTCTTGGGTTCTCCGGGCTGTGGTCGCCTCCCCTGTCTTGGGTTCTCCGGGCTGTGGTCGCCTCCGCTGTCTTGGGTTCTCTAAACTCTGTCTTTCTCTCTGACCTTTGTCTGTCTGTCCCCCTGACCTCTGGTGGCCTCCGCTGTTTTCGGATCTCTGAACTCTTTCTATCTGTCTCTCTCTCTGAGCTTTTTCTTTTTTTCTGTCTCTTTGACCTCTGTCTGTTCATGTCTTTGACCTTTGTCTGTCTGTCTGTCTCTGCTCTCTGTCTGTTTTTCTCTCTGAGCTCTGGTCGCCTCCGCTTTCTTGGTTTCTCCGGGCTGTGGTCGCTTCTGCTGTCTTGGGTTCTCCGGGCTGTGGTCGCCTCCGCTGTCTTGGGTTCTTTGGGCTGTGGTCGCCTCCGCTGTCTTGGGTTCTCCGTGCTGTGGTCGCTCCCGCTTTCTTGGGTTCTCCGGGCTGTGGTCGCCTCCGCTATCTTGTGTTCTCCGGACTGTGGTCGCTTCCGCTGTCTTGGGTTCTCCGGGCTGTGGTCGCCTCCGCTGTCTTGGGTTCTCCGGGCTGTGGTCGCTTCTGCTGTCTTGGGTTCTCCGGGCCGTGGTCGCCTCCGTTGTCTAGGGTTCTCCGGGCTTTGGTCGCCTCCACTGTCTTGGGTTCTCCGGGCTGTGGTCGCTTCCGCTGTCTTTGGTTCTCGGGGCTGTGGTCGCTTCCACTGTCTTTGGTTCTCCTGGCTGTGGTCGCTTCCGCTGTCTTGGGTTCTCCGTGCTGTGGTCGCCTCTGCTGTCTTGGGTTCTCCAGGCAGCGGTCGCCTACTCTGTCTTGGGTTCTCCATGCTATGGTCGCCTCCGCTGTCTTGGGTTCTGCTGGCCGTGGTCGCTTCCGCTGTCTTGGGTTCTCCGGGCCGTGGTCGCCTCCGCTGTCTTGGGTTCTCCGGGCTGTGGTCGCCTCCGCTGTCTTGGGTTCTCCGGGCTGTGGTCGCCTCCACTCTCTTGGGTTCTCCGGGCTGTGGTCGCCTCCGCTGTCTTGGGTTCTCCGGGCTGTGGTCGCTTCCGCTGTCTTGGGTTCTCCGGGCTCTGGTCGCCTCCACTGACTTGGGTTCTCCGGGCTGTGGTCGCCTCCGTTGTCTTGGGTTCTCCGGGCTTTGGTCGCCTCCGCTGTCTTGGGTTCTCCGTGCTGTGGTCGCTTCCGCTATCTTGGGTTCTCCGGGCTGTGGTCGCCTCCGCTGTCTTGGGTTCTCCGGACTGTGGTCGCTTCCACTGGCTTGGGTTCTCCGGGCTGTGGTCGCCTCCGCTGTCTTGGGTTCTCCGGGCTGTGGTCGCTTCCGCTGTCTTGGGTTCTCCGGGCTGTGGTCGCTTCCTCTGTCTTGGGTTCTTCGGGCTGTGGTCGCCTCCGCTGTCTTGGGTTCTCCGTGCTGTGGTCGCCTTCGCTGTCTTGGGTTCTCCGGGCTGTGGTCGCTTTCGCTGTCTTTGGTTCTCCCGGCTGTGGTCGCTTCCGCTGTCTTTGGTTCTCCTGGCTGTGGTCGCTTCCGCTGTCTTGGGTTCTCCGGGCTGTGGTCGCTTCCACTGTCTTGGGTTGTCCGGGCAGCGGTCGCCTCCTCTGTCTTGGGTTTTCCGTGCTGTGGTCGCCTCCGCTGTCTTAGGTTCTCCTGGTCGTGGTCGCTTCCGCTGTCTTGGGTTCTCCGGGCTGTGGTCGCCTCCGCTGTCTTGGGTTCTCCGGGCTGTGGTCGCCTCCGCTGTCTTGGGTTCTCCGGGCTGTGGTCGCCTCCGCTGTCTTGGGTTCTCTAAACTCTTACTTTCTCTCTGACCTTTGTCTGTCTGTCCCCCTGACCTCTGGTGGCCTCCGCTGTTTTCGGATCTCTGATCTCTTTCTGTCTGTCTCTCTCTCTGAGCTTTTTCTTTTTTTCTGTCTCTTTGACCTCTGTCTGTTCATGCCTTTGACCTTTGTCTGTCTGTCTCTTTGCTCTCTGTCTGTTTTTCTCTCTGAGCTCTGGTCGCCTCCGCTTTCTTGGTTTCTCCGGGCTGTGGTCGCTTCTGCTGTCTTGGGTTCTCCGGGCTGTGGTCGCTTCTGCTGTCTTGGTTTCTCCGGGCTGTGGTCGCGTCTGCTGTCTTGGGTTCTCCGGGCTGTGGTCGCCTCCGCTGTCTTGGGTTCTCTGGGCTGTGGTCGCTTCCGCTGTCTTGGGTTCTACGAGCTGTGGTCGCTTCCGCTGTCTTGGGTTCTCCGGGCAGCGGTCGCCTCCGCTGTCTTGGGTTCTCCGGGCAGCGGTCGCTTCTGCTGTCTTGGGTTCTCCGTGCTGTGGTCGCTTCCGCTGTCTTGGGTTCTCCGGGCTTTGGTCGCCTCCACTCTCTTGGGTTCTCCGGGCCGTGGTCGCCTCCGTTGTCTTGGGTTCTCCGGGCTTTGGTCGCCTCCACTCTCTTGGGTTCTCCGGGCCGTGGTCGCCTCCGTTGTCTTGGGTTCTCCGGGCTTTGGTCGCCTCCACTGTCTTGGGTTCTCCGTGCTGTGGTCGCTTCCGCTATCTTGGGTTCTCCGGGCTGTGGTCGCCTCCGCTGTCTTGGGTTCTCCGGGCTGTGGTCGCTTCCGCTGTCTTGGGTCCTCCGGGCTGTGGTCGCCTCCGCTGTCTTGGGTTCTCCGGGCATTTGTCGCCTCTGCTGTCTCTAGGTTCTCCGGGCTGTGGTCGCTTCCGCTGTCTTGGGTTCTACGGGCTGTGGTCGCTTCCGCTGTCTTGGGTTCTCCGGGCAGCGGTCGCCTCCGCTGTCTTGGGTTCTCCGGGCAGCGGTCGCTTCCGCTGTCTTGGGTTCTCCGTGCTGTGGTCGCTTCCGCTGTCTTGGGTTCTCCGGGCTGTGGTCGCTTCCACTGTCTTGGGTTGTCCGGGCAGCGGTCGCCTCCTCTGTCTTGGGTTTTCCGTGCTGTGGTCGCCTCCGCTGTCTTAGGTTCTCCTGGTCGTGGTCGCTTCCGCTGTCTTGGGTTCTCCGGGCTGTGGTCGCCTCCGCTGTCTTGGGTTCTCCGGGCTGTGGTCGCCTCCGCTGTCTTGGGTTCTCCGGGCTGTGGTCGCCTCCGCTGTCTTGGGTTCTCTAAACTCTTACTTTCTCTCTGACCTTTGTCTGTCTGTCCCCCTGACCTCTGGTGGCCTCCGCTGTTTTCGGATCTCTGATCTCTTTCTGTCTGTCTCTCTCTCTGAGCTTTTTCTTTTTTTCTGTCTCTTTGACCTCTGTCTGTTCATGTCTTTGACCTTTGTCTGTCTGTCTGTCTTTGCTCTCTGTCTGTTTTTCTCTCTGAGCTCTGGTCGCCTCCGCTTTCTTGGTTTCTCCGGGCTGTGGTCGCTTCTGCTGTCTTGGGTTCTCCGGGCTGTGGTCGCTTCTGCTGTCTTGGTTTCTCCGGACTGTGGTCGCGTCTGCTGTCTTGGGTTCTCCGGGCTGTGGTCGCCTCCGCTGTCTTGGGTTCTCCGGGCTGTGGTCGCTTCCGCTGTCTTGGGTTCTACGAGCTGTGGTCGCTTCCGCTGTCTTGGGTTCTCCGGGCAGCGGTCGCCTCCGCTGTCTTGGGTTCTCCGGGCAGCGGTCGCTTCTGCTGTCTTGGGTTCTCCGTGCTGTGGTCGCTTCCGCTGTCTTGGGTTCTCCGGGGCTTTGGTCGCCTCCACTCTCTTGGGTTCTCCGGGCCGTGGTCGCCTCCGTTGTCTTGGGTTCTCCGGGCTTTGGTCGCCTCCACTCTCTTGGGTTCTCCGGGCCGTGGTCGCCTCCGTTGTCTTGGGTTCTCCGGGCTTTGGTCGCCTCCACTGTCTTGGGTTCTCCGTGCTGTGGTCGCTTCCGCTATCTTGGGTTCTCCGGGCTGTGGTCGCCTCCGCTGTCTTGGGTTCTCCGGGCTGTGGTCGCTTCCGCTGTCTTGGGTTCTCCGGGCTGTGGTCGCCTCCGCTGTCTTGGGTTCTCCGGGCTGTGGTCGCCTCCGCTGTCTTGGGTTCTCCGGGCTGTGGTCGCTTCCGCTGTCTTGGGTTCTACGGGCTGTGGTCGCTTCCGCTGTCTTGGGTTCTCCGGGCAGCGGTCGCCTCCGCTGTCTTGGGTTCTCCGGGCAGCGGTCGCTTCCGCTGTCTTGGGTTCTCCGTGCTGTGGTCGCTTCCGCTGTCTTGGGTTCTCCGGGCTCTGGTCGCCTCCGCTGACTTGGGTTCTCCGGGCTGTGGTCGCCTCCGTTGTCTTGGGTTCTCCGGGCTGTGGTCGCTTCCGCTGTCTTGGGTTCTCCGGGCTCTGGTCGCCTCCCGCTGACTTGGGTTCTCCGGGCTGTGGTCGCCTCCGTTGTCTTGGGTTCTCCGGGCTTTGGTCGCCTCCTCTGTCTTGGGTTCTCCGTGATGTGGTCGCTTCCGCTATCTTGGGTTCTCCGGGCTGTGGTCGCCTCCGCTGTCTTGGGTCCTCCGGGCTGTGGTCGCTTCCGCTGTCTTGGGTTCTCACGGGCTGTGGTCGCCTCCGCTGTCTTAGGTTCTCCTGGCCGTGGTCGCTTCCGCTGTCTTGGGTTCTCCGGGCTGTGGTCGCCTCCGCTGTCTTGGGTTCTCCGGGCTGTGGTCGCCTCCCCTGTCTTGGGTTCTCCGGGCTGTGGTCGCCTCCGCTGTCTTGGGTTCTCTAAACTCTGTCTTTCTCTCTGACCTTTGTCTGTCTGTCCCCCTGACCTCTGGTGGCCTCCGCTGTTTTCGGATCTCTGAACTCTTTCTGTCTGTCTCTCTCTCTGAGCTTTTTCTTTTTTTCTGTCTCTTTGACCTCTGTCTGTTCATGTCTTTGACCTTTGTCTGTCTGTCTGTCTCTTGCTCTCTGTCTGTTTTTCTCTCTGAGCTCTGGTCGCCTCCGCTTTCTTGGTTTCTCCGGGCTGTGGTCGCTTCTGCTGTCTTGGGTTCTCCGGGCTGTGGTCGCCTTCTGCTGTCTTGGGTTCTCGGGCTGTGGTCGCCGTCCTGCTGTCTTGGGTTCTCCGGGCTGTGGTCGCCTCCGCTGTCTTGGGTTCTCCTGGGCTGTGGTCGCCTTCCGCTGTCTTGGGTTCTACGAGCTGTGGTCGCTTCCGCTGTCTTGGGTTCTCCGGGCAGCGGTCGCCTCCGCTGTCTTGGGTTCTCCGGGCAGCGGTCGCTTCTGCTGTCTTGGGTTCTCCGTGCTGTGGTCGCCTTCCGCTGTCTTGGGTTCTCCGGGCTTTGGTCGCCTCCACTCTCTTGGGTTCTCCGGGCCGTGGTCGCCTCCGTTGTCTTGGGTTCTCCGTGCTTTGGTCGCCTCCACTCTCTTGGGTTCTCCGGGCCTGTGGTCGCCTCCGTTGTCTTGGGTTCTCCGGGCTGTGGTCGCCTCCGCTGTCTTCGGTTCTCTAAACTCTGTCTTTCTCTCTGACCTTTGTCTGTCTGTCCCCCCTGACCTCTGGTGGCCTCCGCTGTTTTCGGATCTCTGAAGTCTTTCTGTCTGTCTCTCTCTCTGAGCTTTTTCTTTTTTTCTGTCTCTTTGACCTCTGTCTGTTCATGTCTTTGATCTTTGTCTGTCTGTCTGTCTCTGCTCTCTGTCTGTTTTTCTCTCTGAGCTCTGGTCGCCTCCTCTGTCTTGGGTTCTCCGGGCTTTGGTCGCCTCCGCTGTCTTGGGTTCTCCGGGCTGTGGTCGCCTCCGCTGTCTTGGGTTCTCCGTGCTGTGGTCGCTTCCGCTTTCTTGGGTTCTCCGGGCTGTGGTCGCCTCCGCTGTCTTGGGTTCTCCGGACTGTGGTCGCATCCGCTGTCTTGGGTTCTCCGGGCTGTGGTCGCCTCCGCTGTCTTGGGTTCTCCGGGCTGTGGTCGCCTCCGCTATGTCTTGGTTCTCCGGGCTGTGGTCGCTTCCGCCGTCTTGGGTTCTACGGGCTGTGGTCGCTTCGCTGTCTTGGGTTCTCCAGGCAGCGGTCGCCTCCGCTGTCTTGGGTTCTCCAGGCAGCGGTCGCTTCCGCTGTCCTTGGGTTCTCCGTGCTATGGTCGCTTCGCTGTCTTGGGTTCTCCGGGCAGCGGTCGCCTAATCTGTCTTGGGTTTCCGTGCTGTGGTCGCCTCGCTGTCTTAGGTTCTCCTGGCCGTGGTCGCTTCCGCTGCCTTGGGTTCTCCGGGCTGTGGTCGCCCCCGCTTTCTTGGGTTTCTCCGGGCTGTGGTCGCGTCTGCTGTCTTGGGTTCTCCGGGCTGTGGTCGCCTCCGCTGTCTTGGGTTCTTTGGGCTGTGGTCGCCTCCGCTGTCTTGGGTTCTCCGTGCTGTGGTCGCTCCCGCTTTCTTGGGTTCTCCGGGCTGTGGTCGCTTCCGCTGTCTTGGGTTTCTCCGGGCTGTGGTCGCCTCCGCTGTCTTGGGTTCTCCGGGCTGTGGTCGCCCTCGCTGTCTTGGTTCTCCGGGCTGTGGTCGCTTCCGCCGTCTTGGGTTCTACGGGCTGTGTTCGCTTCCGCTGTCTTGGGTTCTCCGGGCAGCGGTCGCCTCCGCCGTCTTGGGTTCTCCAGGCAGCGGTCGCCTCCACTCTCTTGGGTTCTCCGGGCCGTGGTCGCCTCCGTTGTCTTGGGTTCTCCGGGCTTTGGTCGCCTCCCACTCTCTTGGGTTCTCCGGGCCGTGGTCGCCTCCGTTGTCTTGGGTTCTCCGGGCTTTGGCTCGCCTCCACTGTCTTGGGTTCTCAGTGCTGTGGTCGCTTCCGCTATCTTGGGTTCTCCGGGCTGTGGTCGCCTCCGCTGTCTTGGGTTCTCCGGGCTGTGGTCGCTTCCGCTGTCTTGGGTCCTCCGGGCTGTGGTCGCCTCCGCTGTCTTGGGTTCTCCGGGCATTTGTCGCCCTCTTCTGTCTTGGGTTCTCCGGGCTGTGGTCGCTTCCGCTGTCTTGGGTTCTACGGGCTGTGGTCGCTTCCGCTGTCTTGGGTTCTCCGGGCAGCGGTCGCCTCGCTGTCTTGGGTTCTCCGGGCAGCGGTCGCTTCCGCTGTCTTGGGTTCTCCGTGCTGTGGTCGCTTCCGCTGTCTTGGGTTCTCCGGGCTCTGGTCGCCTCCGCTGACTTGGGTTCTCCGGCTGTGGTCGCCTCCGTTGTCTTGGGTTCTCCGGGCTGTGGTCGCTTCCGCTGTCTTGGGTTTTCGGGCTTTGGTCGCCTCCACTGTCTTGGGTTTTCCGTGCTGTGGTCGCCTCCGCTGTCTTAGGTTCTCCTGGTCGTGGTCGCTTCCGCTGTCTTGGGTTCTCCGGGCTGTGGTCGCCTCCGCTGTCTTGGGTTCTCCGGGCTGTGGTCGCCTCCGCTGTCTTGGGTTCTCCGGGCTGTGGTCGCCTCCGCTGTCTTGGGTTCTCTAAACTCTTACTTTCTCTCTGACCTTTGTCTGTCTGTCCCCCTGACCTCTGGTGGCCTCCGCTGTTTTCGGATCTCTGATCTCTTTCTGTCTGTCTCTCTCTCTGAGCTTTTTCTTTTTTTCTGTCTCTTTGACCTCTGTCTGTTCATGTCTTTGACCTTTGTCTGTCTGTCTGTCTTTGCTCTCTGTCTGTTTTTCTCTCTGAGCTCTGGTCGCCTCCGCTTTCTTGGTTTCTCCGGGCTGTGGTCGCTTCTGCTGTCTTGGTTTCTCCGGGCTGTGGTCGCTTCTGCTGTCTTGGGTTCTCCGGGCTGTGGTCGCCTCCTGCTGTCTTGGGTTCTCCGGGCTGTGGTCGCCTCCGCTGTCTTGGGTTCTTTGGGCTGTGGTCGCCTCCGCTGTCTTGGGTTCTCCGAGCTGTGGTCGCTTCCGCTTTCTTGGGTTCTCCGGGCTGTGGTCGCCTCCGCTGTCTTGGGTTCTCCGGGCTGTGGTCGCTTCCGCTGTCTTTGGTTCTCCCGGCTGTGGTCGCTTCCGCTGTCTTTGGTTCTCCTGGCTGTGGTCGCTTCCGCTGTCTTGGGTTCTCCGGGCTGTGGTCGCTTCCGCTGTCTTGGGTTCTCCGGGCAGCGGTCACCTCCTCTGTCTTTGGTTTTCCGTGCTGTGGTCGCCTCCGCTGTCTTAGGTTCTCCCTGGCCCGTGGTCGCTTCCGCTGTCTTGGGTTCTCCGGGCTGTGGTCGCCTCCGCTGTCTTGGGTTCTCCGGGCTGGGGTCGCCTCCGCTGTCCTTGGGTTCTCCGTGCCTGTGGTCGCCTCCGCTGTCTTGGGTTCTCCGGGCAGCAGTCGCCTCCGCTGTCTTGGGTTCTCCGTGTTGTGGTCGCTTTCGCTGTCTTGGGTTCTCGGGCTGTGGTCGCCTCCGCTGTCTTGGGTTCTCCGGGCTGTGGTCGCCTCCGCTGTCTTGGGTTCTCCGGGCTTTGGTCGCTTTCGCTGTCTTGGGTTCTCCGGGCTGTGGTCGCCTCCGCTGTCTTGGGTTCTCCGGGCTGTGGTCGCCTCCGCTGTCTTGGGTTCTCCGGGCTGTGGTCGCCTTCCGCTGTCTTGGGTTCTCATGCCATGGTCGCCTCCTCTGTGTTGGGTTCTCCGGGCTGTGGTCGCTTCCGCTGTCCTTGGGTTCTCCGTGCTGTGGTCGCCTCCCTCTGTCTTGGTTTCTCCGTGCTGTGGTCGCCTCCGCTGTCTTGGGTCTCCCAGTCTGTGGTCGCTTCCGCTGTCTTGGGTTCTCCGGGCAGCGGTCGCCTCCTCTGTCTGGGTTCTCCGTGCTGTGGTTGCCCTCCGCTGTCTTGGGTTCTCCGGGGATTTAGTCGCCTCCGCTGTCTTGGGTTCTCGGGCCTGTGGTCGCCTCCGCTGTCTTGGGTTCTCCGGGCTATGGTCGCCTCCCGCTGTCCTTGGGTTCTCTAAACTCTGTCCTTTCTCTCTGACCTTTGTCTGTCTGTCCTCTTGACGTCTGGTGGCCTCCGCTGTTTTCGGATCTCTGAACTCTTTCCTATCTGTCTCTCTCTCTGAGCTTTTTCTGTCTATCTGTCTCTTTGACCTCTGTCTGTTTATGTCTTTGAGCTTTGTCTGTCTGTCTCTCTCTGCTCTGTAACTAGCTAACAGCTGACTCTGTTTGTGTGTGTCCAGCTGTCCAATTCAGCTGCATCGTTACATCAGTAACTTCCAGATTGTAGACAACCATGAGTGACAGAAGCTCCCTGATCATTCACCTGTTCAACATCACTGTATTTATAATTATTATTCTATATCATATCATTTTATGTTATTCATATGCTTTTCTTTTTTCAAGAAGCAGGTTTCTCAATGCTCAGTAAATAAGTCTTTATGGTCCACAGTCAACAATCTGAGGCAGTTTTAGGCTATTACACAAAACCAGCTTATTGGTACCAAAGCCACGGTTCAGAACTCAGACTTGCTAAATCAGTGTTAGTGTAGTGCAGTGTAGGGCTGCAGCCAGAGTACTGACGATAGTTAGCAAGAGAGATCATATTTCTCCTATGCTGGTTTCTCTTCATTGGCTTCCTGTGAAATGTAGAATGGAATTCAAAATCCTTCTTCTGACATATAAAGCTCTTAAAACCAATCTCCATCATATCTTAAAGACCTGATAGTACCATATTATCCTAGCAGAACTCTTCGCTCTCAGACTGCAGGCTTACTTGGAGAAGTGACCTGTAACTCTCTCTAAAAGTAGAATGGGAGGCAGAGCCTTCAGTTATCAGCTCCTCTCCTGTGGAACCAGCTCCCAGTTTGGGTTCTGGAGGCAGACACCCTCTCTAATTTTAAGACCAGGCTTAAAACCTACCTTTTTGACAAATCTTATAGTTAGGACTGACTGGGGGACCCTGAGGGGTTCAGCTGGAGTCTTCCTCTTGGACGTCCCTTAGTTCTGCTACTACAGGCCTAGGCTGCTGGAGGACCTCTCTGGATGCACTGAGCCCTTCTCCATCTACCATTATATTTAATATATATATACCATTATTGCATTACACTCACTCTGTTTCTCCCTGTGTCCTTTCTCCGAGTGTCCCTGATCCCAGAGCTGGATGCTTCAGATCTGTGGTGGTTCTCCCACCAACTGGCCTAATCTCCATCTGTGGGATGCTGCTGCTGCTGACCTTCCTCCAGCCCACTGCTTCCAGCTGCCCATTTCCATCAATCTACTCTGCATCACCCTCACTATACTTGATTTGCTCGTCTACATATTTTTGAATTTACCACCGCTATATATGTAGTATATTTAATGCCAGAGCCATACACCACAGCAGTAAACTATAATCAGTTTCCAGCCAGAGGGATATATGCGCAGATTTTTTTTAAATACCATGTAGAAGACTATATACAGGAAGATGAGGTATCAGTTCTTGCACATAGATATACAACAGTCCTTTATTACTCCCAGGTCGGGGGAAATTTCCAGTGTTAGAGCAGCAAAAATCTTTCAGAGCAGCACT
>NW_026559394.1:0-32759 GCF_022539595.1 Amphiprion ocellaris | reverse complement strand
CGTCCACATTCGGGAATACATAAACATTCTAGAATTCATCAACATTCCAGAATAAATCAACGTTATAGAATCCGTCAACATTCCGGAACCCATCAACATTCCGGAATGCGTCCACGTTCGGGAATACATCAACATTCTAGAATCCATCAACATTCCGGAATACATCAACATTCTTTAATACATCAAAAGTCCGTGATAGTTGGCTGAAGGCAACACTGCAGGAAACAACAACATTCTAGAATCCATCAACATTGCGGAATCAATCAACGTTATAGAATCAGTCAACATTCCGGAACCCATCAACATTCCGGAATGCGTCCACGTTCGGGAATACATCAACATTCTAGAATCCATCAACATTCCGGAATACATCAACATTCTGGAATACATCAAAATTCCGGGATAGTTGGCTGAAGGCAACACTGCAGGAAACAACAACATTCTAGAATCCATCAACATTGCGGAATCAATCAACGTTATAGAATCAGTCAACATTCCGGAACCCATCAACGTTCCGGAATGCGTCCACATTTGGGAATACATGAACATTCTAGAATCCATCAACATTCCGGAATCAATCAACATTACAGAATCCGTCAACATTCCGGAACCCATCAACATTCCGGAATGCGTCCACGTTCGGGAATACATCAACATTCTAGAATCCATCAACATTCCGGAATACATCAACATTCTGGAATACATCAACATTCCGGGATACTCGGCTGAAGGCAACACTGCAGGACCCAACAACATTCTAGAATCCATCAACATTCCGGAATCAATCAACGTTATAGAATCAGTCAACATTCCGGAACCCATCAACATTCCGGAATGCGTCCACATTTGGGAATACATGAACATTCTAGAATCCATCAACATTCCGGAATCAATCAACGTTATAGAAGCCGTCAACTTTCCGGAACCCATCAACCTTCCGGAATTCATCAACATTCCGGAACCCATCAATATTCCGGAATGCGTCCACGTTCAGGAATACATCAACATTCTAGAATTCATCAACATTCCGGAATCCATCAACATTCTGGAATACGTAAACATTCCGGAACCCATCAACATTCGGGAATGCGTCCACGTTCGGGAATACATCAACATTCTAGAATCCATCAACATTCCGGAATCAATCAACGTTACAGAATCCGTCAACATTCCGGAACCCATCAACATTCCGGAATTCATCAACATTCCGGAACCCATCAACATTCCGGAATGCGTCCACATTCGGGAATACATCAACATTCTAGAATCCATCAACATTCCGGAATACATCAACATTCTGGAATACATCAACATTCCGGGATACTTGGCTGAAGGCAACACTGCAGGACCCAACAACATTCTAGAATCCATCAACATTGCGGAATCAATCAACGTTATAGAATCCATCAACATCCCGGATCCCATCAACATTCCGGAATTCATCAACATTCCGGAACACATCAACATTCCGGAATGCGTCCACGTTCGGGAATACATCAACATTCTAGAATTCATCAACATTCCGGAATCCATCAACATTCTGGAATACGTCAACATTCCGGAACCCATCAACATTCCGGAATGCGTCCACGTTCGGGAATACATCAACATTATAGAATCCATCAAAATTCCGGAATACATCAACATTCTGGAATACATCAAAATTCCGGGATACTTGGCTAAAGGCAACACTGCAGGAAACAACAACATTCGAGAGTCCATCAACATTCTGGAATCAATCAATGTTATAGAATCAGTCAACATTCCGGAACCCATCAACATTCCGGAATGCGTCCACATTTGGTAATACATGAACATTCTAGAATCCATCAACATTCTGGAATCAATCAACGTTACAGAATCCGTCAACATTCCGGAACCCATCAACATTCAGGAATTCATCAACATTACGGGACCAATCAACATTCCGGAATGCGTCCACGTTCGGGAATACATCAACATTCTAGAATTCATCAACATTCCAGAATAAATCAATGTTATAGAATCCGTCAACATTCCGGAGCCCATCAACATTCCGGAATGCGTCCACGTTCGGGAATACATCAACATTCTAGAATCCATCAACATTCCGGAATACATCAACATTCTTTAATACATCAAAAGTCCGTGATAGTTGGCTGAAGGCAACACTGCAGGAAACAACAACATTCTAGAATCCATCAACATTGCGGAATCAATCAACGTTATAGAATCAGTCAACATTCCGGAACCCATCAACATTCCGGAATGCGTCCACGTTCGGGAATACATCAACATTCTAGAATCCATCAACATTCCGGAATACATCAACATTCTGGAATACATCAAAATTCCGGGATACTTGGCTGAAGGCAACACTGCAGGAAACAACAACATTCTAGAATCCATCAACATTGCGGAATCAATCAACGTTATAGAATCAGTCAACATTCCGGAACCCATCAACGTTCCGGAATGCGTCCACATTTGGGAATACATGAACATTCTAGAATCCATCAACATTCCGGAATCAATCAACATTACAGAATCCGTCAACATTCCGGAACCCATCAACATTCCGGAATGCGTCCACGTTCGGGAATACATCAACATTCTAGAATCCATCAACATTCCGGAATACATCAACATTCCGGAATCCATCAACATTCTAGAATCCATCAACATTCCGGAATCAATCAACCTTACAGAATCCGTCAACATTCCGGAACCCATCAACATTCCGGAATGCGTCCACATTCTGGAATACATGAACATTCTAGAATCCATCAACATTCCGGAATACATCAACATTCTGGAATACATCAACATTCCGGGATACTTGGCTGAAGGTTACACTGAAGGACCCAACAACATTCTAGAATCCATCAACATTCCGGAATCAATCAACGTTATAGAATCAGTCAACATTCCGGAACCCATCAACATTCCGAAATGCGTCCACATTTGGGAATACATGAACATTCTACAATCCATCAACATTCCGGAATCAAACAACGTTTTAGAAGCCGTCAACTTTCCGGAACCCATCAACCTTCCGGAATTCATCAACATTCCGGAACCCATCAATATTCCGGAATGCGTCCACGTTCAGGAATACATCAACATTCTAGAATTCATCAACATTCCGGAATCCATCAACATTCTGGAATACGTAAACATTCCGGAACCCATCAACATTCGGGAATGCGTCCACGTTCGGGAATACATCAACATTCTGGAATCCATCAACATTCCGGAATACATCAACATTCTGGAATACATCAAAATTCCGGGATACTTGGCTGAAGGCAACACTGCAGGAAACAACAACATTCTAGAATCCATCAACATTCCGGAATCAATCAACGTTATAGAATCAGTCAACATTCCGGAACCCATCAACATTCCGGAATGCGTCCACATTTGGTAATACATGAACATTCTAGAATCCATCAACATTCCGGAATCAATCAACGTTACAGAATCCGTCAACATTCCGGAACCCATCAACATTCCGGAATTCATCAACATTCCGGAACCCATCAACATTCCGGAATGCGTCCACATTCGGGAATACATCAACATTCTAGAATCCATCAACATTCCGGAATACATCAACATTCTGGAATACATCAACATTCCGGGATACTTGGCTGAAGGCAACACTGCAGGACCCAACAACATTCTAGAATCCATCAACATTGCGGAATCAATCAACGTTATAGAATCCATCAACATCCCGGATCCCATCAACATTCCGGAATTCATCAACATTCCGGAACACATCAACATTCCGGAATGCGTCCACGTTCGGGAATACATCAACATTCTAGAATTCATCAACATTCCGGAATCCATCAACATTCTGGAATACGTCAAAATTCCGGAACCCATCAACATTCCGGAATGCGTCCACGTTCGGGAATACATCAACATTCTAGAATCCATCAACATTCCGGAATACATCAACATTCTTTAATACATCAAAAGTCCGTGATAGTTGGCTGAAGGCAACACTGCAGGAAACAACAACATTCTAGAATCCATCAACATTGCGGAATCAATCAACGTTATAGAATCAGTCAACATTCCGGAACCCATCAACATTCCGGAATGCGTCCACATTTGGGAATACATGAACATTCTAGAATCCATCAACATTCCGGAATCAATCAACATTACAGAATCCGTCAACATTCCGGAACCCATCAACATTCCGGAATGCGTCCTCGTTCGGGAATACATCAACATTCTAGAATCCATCAACATTCCGGAATACATCAACAGTCTGGAATACATCAACATTCCGGGATACTCGGCTGAAGGCAACACTGCAGGACCCAACAACATTCTAGAATCCATCAACATTCCGGAATCAATCAACGTTATAGAATCAGTCAACATTCCGGAACCCATCAACATTCCGGAATGCGTCCACATTTGGGAATACATGAACATTCTAGAATCCATCAACATTCCGGAATCAATCAACGTTATAGAAGCCGTCAACTTTCCGGAACCCATCAACCTTCCGGAATTCATCAACATTCCGGAACCCATCAATATTCCGGAATGCGTCCACGTTCAGGAATACATCAACATTCTAGAATTCATCAACATTCCGGAATCCATCAACATTCTGGAATACGTCAACATTCCGGAACCCATCAACATTCCGGAATGCGTCCACGTTCGGGAATACATCAACATTCTGGAATCCATCAACATTCCGGAATACATCAACATTCTGGAATACATCAAAATTCCGGGATACTTGGCTGAAGGCAACACTGCAGGAAACAACAACATTCTAGAATCCAACAACATTCCGGAATCAATCAACGTTATAGAATCAGTCAACGTTCCGGAACCCATCAACATTCCGGAATGCGTCCACATTTGGGAATACATGAACATTCTAGAATCCATCAACATTCCGGAATCAATCAACATTACAGAATCCGTCAACATTCCGGAACCCATCAACATTCCGGAATGCGTCCACGTTCGGGAATACATCAACATTCTAGAATCCATCAACATTCCGGAATACATCAACATTCTGGAATACATCAACATTCCGGGATACTCGGCTGAAGGCAACACTGCAGGACCCAACAACATTCTAGAATCCATCAACATTCCGGAATCAATCAACGTTATAGAATCAGTCAACATTCCGGAACCCATCAACATTCCGGAATGCGTCCACATTTGGTAATACATGAACATTCTAGAATCCATCAACATTCCGGAATCAATCAACGTTACAGAATCCGTCAACATTCCGGAACCCATCAACATTCCGGAATTCATCAACATTACGGAACCCATCAACATTCCGGAATGCGTCCACGTTCGGGAATACATCAACATTCTAGAATTCATCAACATTCCGGAGCCCATCAACATTCCGGAATTCATCAACATTCCGGAATCCATCAACATTCCGGAATGCGTCCACATTCGGGAATACATAAACATTCTAGAATTCATCAACATTCCAGAATAAATCAACGTTATAGAATCCGTCAACATTCCGGAACCCATCAACATTCCGGAATGCGTCCACGTTCGGGAATACATCAACATTCTAGAATCCATCAACATTCCGGAATACATCAACATTCTTTAATACATCAAAAGTCCGTGATAGTTGGCTGAAGGCAACACTGCAGGAAACAACAACATTCTAGAATCCATCAACATTGCGGAATCAATCAACGTTATAGAATCAGTCAACATTCCGGAACCCATCAACATTCCGGAATGCGTCCACGTTCGGGAATACATCAACATTCTAGAATCCATCAACATTCCGGAATACATCAACATTCTGGAATACATCAAAATTCCGGGATAGTTGGCTGAAGGCAACACTGCAGGAAACAACAACATTCTAGAATCCATCAACATTGCGGAATCAATCAACGTTATAGAATCAGTCAACATTCCGGAACCCATCAACGTTCCGGAATGCGTCCACATTTGGGAATACATGAACATTCTAGAATCCATCAACATTCCGGAATCAATCAACATTACAGAATCCGTCAACATTCCGGAACCCATCAACATTCCGGAATGCGTCCACGTTCGGGAATACATCAACATTCTAGAATCCATCAACATTCCGGAATACATCAACATTCTGGAATACATCAACATTCCGGGATACTCGGCTGAAGGCAACACTGCAGGACCCAACAACATTCTAGAATCCATCAACATTCCGGAATCAATCAACGTTATAGAATCAGTCAACATTCCGGAACCCATCAACATTCCGGAATGCGTCCACATTTGGGAATACATGAACATTCTAGAATCCATCAACATTCCGGAATCAATCAACGTTATAGAAGCCGTCAACTTTCCGGAACCCATCAACCTTCCGGAATTCATCAACATTCCGGAATCCATCAACATTCTGGAATACGTCAACATTCCGGAACCCATCAACATTCCGGAATGCGTCCACATTTGGTAATACATGAACATTCTAGAATCCATCAACATTCCGGAATCAATCAACGTTACAGAATCCGTCAACATTCCGGAACCCATCAACATTCCGGAATTCATCAACATTACGGAACCCATCAACATTCCGGAATGCGTCCACGTTCGGGAATACATCAACATTCTAGAATTCATCAACATTCCGGAGCCCATCAACATTCCGGAATTCATCAACATTCCGGAATCCATCAACATTCCGGAATGCGTCCACATTCGGGAATACATAAACATTCTAGAATTCATCAACATTCCAGAATAAATCAACGTTATAGAATCCGTCAACATTCCGGAACCCATCAACATTCCGGAATGCGTCCACGTTCGGGAATACATCAACATTCTAGAATCCATCAACATTCCGGAATACATCAACATTCTTTAATACATCAAAAGTCCGTGATAGTTGGCTGAAGGCAACACTGCAGGAAACAACAACATTCTAGAATCCATCAACATTGCGGAATCAATCAACGTTATAGAATCAGTCAACATTCCGGAACCCATCAACATTCCGGAATGCGTCCACGTTCGGGAATACATCAACATTCTAGAATCCATCAACATTCCGGAATACATCAACATTCTGGAATACATCAAAATTCCGGGATAGTTGGCTGAAGGCAACACTGCAGGAAACAACAACATTCTAGAATCCATCAACATTGCGGAATCAATCAACGTTATAGAATCAGTCAACATTCCGGAACCCATCAACATTCCGGAATGCGTCCACATTTGGGAATACATGAACATTCTAGAATCCATCAACATTCCGGAATCAATCAACGTTATAGAAGCCGTCAACTTTCCGGAACCCATCAACCTTCCGGAATTCATCAACATTCCGGAATCCATCAACATTCTGGAATACGTCAACATTCCGGAACCCATCAACATTCCGGAATGCGTCCACGTTCGGGAATCCATCAACATTCTGGAATCCATCAACATTCCGGAATACATCAACATTCTGGAATACATCAAAATTCCGGGATACTTGGCTGAAGGCAACACTGCAGGAAACAACAACATTCTAGAATCCATCAACATTCCGGAATCAATCAACGTTATAGAATCAGTCAACATTCCGGAACCCATCAACATTCCGGAATTCATCAACATTCCGGAACCCATCAACATTCCGGAATGCGTCCACATTCGGGAATACATCAACATTCTAGAATCCATCAACATTCCGGAATACATCAACATTCTGGAATACATCAACATTCCGGGATACTTGGCTGAAGGCAACACTGCAGGACCCAACAACATTCTAGAATCCATCAACATTGCGGAATCAATCAACGTTATAGAATCCATCAACATCCCGGATCCCATCAACATTCCGGAATTCATCAACATTCCGGAACACATCAACATTCCGGAATGCGTCCACGTTCGGGAATACATCAACATTCTAGAATTCATCAACATTCCGGAATCCATCAACATTCTGGAATACGTCAACATTCCGGAACCCATCAACATTCCGGAATGCGTCCACGTTCGGGAATACATCAACATTATAGAATCCATCAAAATTCCGGAATACATCAACATTCTGGAATACATCAAAATTCCGGGATACTTGGCTAAAGGCAACACTGCAGGAAACAACAACATTCGAGAGTCCATCAACATTCCGGAATCAATCAATGTTATAGAATCAGTCAACATTCCGGAACCCATCAACATTCCGGAATGCGTCCACATTTGGTAATACATGAACATTCTAGAATCCATCAACATTCCGGAATCAGTCAACGTTACAGAATCCGTCAACATTCCGGAACCCATCAACATTCCGGAATTCATCAACATTACGGAACCCATCAACATTCCGGAATGCGTCCACGTTCGGGAATACATCAACATTCTAGAATTCATCAACATTCCGGAGCCCATCAACATTCCGGAATTCATCAACATTCCGGAATCCATCAACATTCCGGAATGCGTCCACATTCGGGAATACATAAACATTCTAGAATTCATCAACATTCCAGAATAAATCAACGTTATAGAATCCGTCAACATTCCGGAGCCCATCAACATTCCGGAATGCGTCCACGTTCGGGAATACATCAACATTCTAGAATCCATCAACATTCCGGAATACATCAACATTCTTTAATACATCAAAAGTCCGTGATAGTTGGCTGAAGGCAACACTGCAGGAAACAACAACATTCTAGAATCCATCAACATTGCGGAATCAATCAACGTTATAGAATCAGTCAACATTCCGGAACCCATCAACATTCCGGAATGCGTCCACGTTCGGGAATACATCAACATTCTAGAATCCATCAACATTCCGGAATACATCAACATTCTGGAATACATCAAAATTCCGGGATACTTGGCTGAAGGCAACACTGCAGGAAACAACAACATTCTAGAATCCATCAACATTGCGGAATCAATCAACGTTATAGAATCAGTCAACATTCCGGAACCCATCAACGTTCCGGAATGCGTCCACATTTGGGAATACATGAACATTCTAGAATCCATCAACATTCCGGAATCAATCAACATTACAGAATCCGTCAACATTCCGGAACCCATCAACATTCCGGAATGCGTCCACGTTCGGGAATACATCAACATTCTAGAATCCATCAACATTCCGGAATACATCAACATTCTGGAATACATCAACATTCCGGGATACTCGGCTGAAGGCAACACTGAAGGACCCAACAACATTCTAGAATCCATCAACATTCCGGAATCAATCAACGTTATAGAATCAGTCAACATTCCGGAACCCATCAACATTCCGAAATGCGTCCACATTTGGGAATACATGAACATTCTACAATCCATCAACATTCCGGAATCAAACAACGTTGTAGAAGCCGTCAACTTTCCGGAACCCATCAACCTTCCGGAATTCATCAACATTCCGGAACCCATCAATATTCCGGAATGCGTCCACGTTCAGGAATACATCAACATTCTAGAATTCATCAACATTCCGGAATCCATCAACATTCTGGAATACGTAAACATTCCGGAACCCATCAACATTCGGGAATGCGTCCACGTTCGGGAATACATCAACATTCTGGAATCCATCAACATTCCGGAATACATCAACATTCTGGAATACATCAAAATTCCGGGATACTTGGCTGAAGGCAACACTGCAGGAAACAACAACATTCTAGAATCCATCAACATTCCGGAATCAATCAACGTTATAGAATCAGTCAACATTCCGGAACCCATCAACATTCCGGAATGCGTCCACATTTGGTAATACATGAACATTCTAGAATCCATCAACATTCCGGAATCAATCAACGTTACAGAATCCGTCAACATTCCGGAACCCATCAACATTCCGGAATTCATCAACATTCCGGAACCCATCAACATTCCGGAATGCGTCCACATTCGGGAATACATCAACATTCTAGAATCCATCAACATTCCGGAATACATCAACATTCTGGAATACATCAACATTCCGGGATACTTGGCTGAAGGCAACACTGCAGGACCCAACAACATTCTAGAATCCATCAACATTGCGGAATCAATCAACGTTATAGAATCCATCAACATCCCGGATCCCATCAACATTCCGGAATTCATCAACATTCCGGAACACATCAACATTCCGGAATGCGTCCACGTTCGGGAATACATCAACATTCTAGAATTCATCAACATTCCGGAATCCATCAACATTCTGGAATACGTCAACATTCCGGAACCCATCAACATTCCGGAATGCGTCCACATTTGGGAATACATGAACATTCTAGAATCCATCAACATTCCGGAATCAATCAACATTACAGAATCCGTCAACATTCCGGAACCCATCAACATTCCGGAATGCGTCCACGTTCGGGAATACATCAACATTCTAGAATCCATTAACATTCCGGAATACATCAACAGTCTGGAATACATCAACATTCCGGGATACTCGGCTGAAGGCAACACTGCAGGACCCAACAACATTCTAGAATCCATCAACATTCCGGAATCAATCAACGTTATAGAATCAGTCAACATTCCGGAACCCATCAACATTCCGGAATGCGTCCACATTTGGGAATACATGAACATTCTAGAATCCATCAACATTCCGGAATCAATCAACGTTATAGAAGCCGTCAACTTTCCGGAACCCATCAACCTTCCGGAATTCATCAACATTCCGGAACCCATCAATATTCCGGAATGCGTCCACGTTCAGGAATACATCAACATTCCGGAATCCATCAACATTCTGGAATACGTCAACATTCCGGAACCCATCAACATTCCGGAATGCGTCCACGTTCGGGAATACATCAACATTCTGGAATCCATCAACATTCCGGAATACATCAACATTCTGGAATACATCAAAATTCCGGGATACTTGGCTGAAGGCAACACTGCAGGAAACAACAACATTCTAGAATCCAACAACATTCCGGAATCAATCAACGTTATAGAATCAGTCAACGTTCCGGAACCCATCAACATTCCGGAATGCGTCCACATTTGGGAATACATGAACATTCTAGAATCCATCAACATTCCGGAATCAATCAACATTGCAGAATCCGTCAACATTCCGGAACCCATCAACATTCCGGAATGCGTCCACGTTCGGGAATACATCAACATTCTAGAATCCATCAACATTCCGGAATACATCAACATTCTGGAATACATCAACATTCCGGGATACTCGGCTGAAGGCAACACTGCAGGACCCAACAACATTCTAGAATCCATCAACATTCCGGAATCAATCAACGTTATAGAATCAGTCAACATTCCGGAACCCATCAACATTCCGGAATGCGTCCACATTTGGGAATACATGAACATTCTAGAATCCATCAACATTCCGGAATCAATCAACGTTATAGAAGCCGTCAACTTTCCGGAACCCATCAACCTTCCGGAATTCATCAACATTCCGGAACCCATCAATATTCCGGAATGCGTCCACGTTCAGGAATACATCAACATTCTAGAATTCATCAACATTCCGGAATCCATCAACATTCTGGAATACGTCAACATTCCGGAACCCATCAACATTCCGGAATGCGTCCACGTTCGGGAATACATCAACATTCTGGAATCCATCAACATTCCGGAATACATCAACATTCTGGAATACATCAAAATTCCGGGATACTTGGCTGAAGGCAACACTGCAGGAAACAACAACATTCTAGAATCCAACAACATTCCGGAATCAATCAACGTTATAGAATCAGTCAACATTCCAGAACCCATCAACATTCCGGAATGCGTCCACATTTGGTAATACATGAACATTCTAGAATCCATCAACATTCCGGAATCAATCAACGTTACAGAATCCGTCAACATTCCGGAACCCATCAACATTCCGGAATTCATCAACATTCCGGAACCCATCAACATTCCGGAATGCGTCCACATTCGGGAATACATCAACATTCTAGAATCCATCAACATTCCAGAATACATCAACATTCTGGAATACATCAACATTCCGGGATACTTGGCTGAAGGCAACACTGCAGGACCCAACAACATTCTAGAATCCATCAACATTCCGGAATCAATCAACGTTATAGAATCAGTCAACATTCCGGAACCCATCAACATTCTGGAATGCGTCCACATTTGGGAATACATGAACATTCTAGAATCCATCAACATTCCGGAATCAATCAACGTTATAGAAGCCGTCAACTTTCCGGAACCCATCAACCTTCCGGAATTCATCAACATTCCGGAACCCATCAATATTCCGGAATGCGTCCACGTTCAGGAATACATCAACATTCTAGAATTCATCAACATTCCGGAATCCATCAACATTCTGGAAAACGTCAACATTCCGGAACCCATCAACATTCCGGAATGCGTCCACGTTCGGGAATACATCAACATTCTGGAATCCATCAACATTCCGAAATACATCAACATTCTGGAATACATCAAAATTCCGGGATACTTGGCTGAAGGCAACACTGCAGGAAACAACAACATTCTAGAATCCATCAACATTCCGGAATCAATCAACGTTATAGAATCAGTCAACATTCCGGAACCCATCAACATTCCGGAATGCGTCCACATTTGGTAATACATGAACATTCTAGAATCCATCAACATTCCGGAATCAATCAACGTTACAGAATCCGTCAACATTCCGGAACCCATCAACATTCCGGAATTCATCAACATTCCGGAACCCATCAACATTCCGGAATGCGTCCACATTCGGGAATACATCAACATTCTAGAATCCATCAACATTCCGGAATACATCAACATTCTGGAATACATCAACATTCCGGGATACTTGGCTGAAGGCAACACTGCAGGACCCAACAACATTCTAGAATCCATCAACATTGCGGAATCAATCAACGTTATAGAATCCATCAACATCCCGGATCCCATCAACATTCCGGAATTCATCAACATTCCGGAACACATCAACATTCCGGAATGCGTCCACGTTCGGGAATACATCAACATTCTAGAATTCATCAACATTCCGGAATCCATCAACATTCTGGAATACGTCAACATTCCGGAACCCATCAACATTCCGGAATGCGTCCACATTCGGGAATACATCAACATTATAGAATCCATCAAAATTCCGGAATACATCAACATTCTGGAATACATCAAAATTCCGGGATACTTGGCTAAAGGCAACACTGCAGGAAACAACAACATTCGAGAGTCCATCAACATTCCGGAATCAATCAATGTTATAGAATCAGTCAACATTCCGGAACCCATCAACATTCCGGAATGCGTCCACATTTGGTAATACATGAACATTCTAGAATCCATCAACATTCCGGAATCAATCAACGTTACAGAATCCGTCAACATTCCGGAACCCATCAACATTCCGGAATTCATCAACATTACGGAACCCATCAACATTCCGGAATGCGTCCACGTTCGGGAATACATCAACATTCTAGAATTCATCAACATTCCGGAGCCCATCAACATTCCGGAATTCATCAACATTCCGGAATACATCAACATTCCGGAATGCGTCCACATTCGGGAATACATAAACATTCTAGAATTCATCAACATTCCAGAATAAATCAACGTTATAGAATCCGTCAACATTCCGGAACCCATCAACATTCCGGAATGCGTCCACGTTCGGGAATACATCAACATTCTAGAATCCATCAACATTCCGGAATACATCAACATTCTTTAATACATCAAAAGTCCGTGATAGTTGGCTGAAGGCAACACTGCAGGAAACAACAACATTCTAGAATCCATCAACATTGCGGAATCAATCAACGTTATAGAATCAGTCAACATTCCGGAACCCATCAACATTCCGGAATGCGTCCACGTTCGGGAATACATCAACATTCTAGAATCCATCAACATTCCGGAATACATCAACATTCTGGAATACATCAAAATTCCGGGATAGTTGGCTGAAGGCAACACTGCAGGAAACAACAACATTCTAGAATCCATCAACATTGCGGAATCAATCAACGTTATAGAATCAGTCAACATTCCGGAACCCATCAACGTTCCGGAATGCGTCCACATTTGGGAATACATGAACATTCTAGAATCCATCAACATTCCGGAATCAATCAACATTACAGAATCCGTCAACATTCCGGAACCCATCAACATTCCGGAATGCGTCCACGTTCGGGAATACATCAACATTCTAGAATCCATCAACATTCCGGAATACATCAACATTCTGGAATACATCAACATTCCGGGATACTCGGCTGAAGGCAACACTGCAGGACCCAACAACATTCTAGAATCCATCAACATTCCGGAATCAATCAACGTTATAGAATCAGTCAACATTCCGGAACCCATCAACATTCCGGAATGCGTCCACATTTGGGAATACATGAACATTCTAGAATCCATCAACATTCCGGAATCAATCAACGTTATAGAAGCCGTCAACTTTCCGGAACCCATCAACCTTCCGGAATTCATCAACATTCCGGAACCCATCAATATTCCGGAATGCGTCCACGTTCAGGAATACATCAACATTCTAGAATTCATCAACATTCCGGAATCCATCAACATTCTGGAATACGTAAACATTCCGGAACCCATCAACATTCGGGAATGCGTCCACGTTCGGGAATACATCAACATTCTAGAATCCATCAACATTCCGGAATCAATCAACGTTACAGAATCCGTCAACATTCCGGAACCCATCAACATTCCGGAATTCATCAACATTCCGGAACCCATCAACATTCCGGAATGCGTCCACATTCGGGAATACATCAACATTCTAGAATCCATCAACATTCCGGAATACATCAACATTCTGGAATACATCAACATTCCGGGATACTTGGCTGAAGGCAACACTGCAGGACCCAACAACATTCTAGAATCCATCAACATTGCGGAATCAATCAACGTTATAGAATCCATCAACATCCCGGATCCCATCAACATTCCGGAATTCATCAACATTCCGGAACACATCAACATTCCGGAATGCGTCCACGTTCGGGAATACATCAACATTCTAGAATTCATCAACATTCCGGAATCCATCAACATTCTGGAATACGTCAACATTCCGGAACCCATCAACATTCCGGAATGCGTCCACGTTCGGGAATACATCAACATTCTAGAATCCATCAACATTCCGGAATACATCAACATTCTTTAATACATCAAAAGTCCGTGATAGTTGGCTGAAGGCAACACTGCAGGAAACAACAACATTCTAGAATCCATCAACATTGCGGAATCAATCAACGTTATAGAATCAGTCAACATTCCGGAACCCATCAACATTCCGGAATGCGTCCACATTTGGGAATACATGAACATTCTAGAATCCATCAACATTCCGGAATCAATCAACATTACAGAATCCGTCAACATTCCGGAACCCATCAACATTCCGGAATGCGTCCACGTTCGGGAATACATCAACATTCTAGAATCCATCAACATTCCGGAATACATCAACAGTCTGGAATACATCAACATTCCGGGATACTCGGCTGAAGGCAACACTGCAGGACCCAACAACATTCTAGAATCCATCAACATTCCGGAATCAATCAACGTTATAGAATCAGTCAACATTCCGGAACCCATCAACATTCCGGAATGCGTCCACATTTGGGAATACATGAACATTCTAGAATCCATCAACATTCCGGAATCAATCAACGTTATAGAAGCCGTCAACTTTCCGGAACCCATCAACCTTCCGGAATTCATCAACATTCCGGAACCCATCAATATTCCGGAATGCGTCCACGTTCAGGAATACATCAACATTCTAGAATTCATCAACATTCCGGAATCCATCAACATTCTGGAATACGTCAACATTCCGGAACCCATCAACATTCCGGAATGCGTCCACGTTCGGGAATACATCAACATTCTGGAATCCATCAACATTCCGGAATACATCAACATTCTGGAATACATCAAAATTCCGGGATACTTGGCTGAAGGCAACACTGCAGGAAACAACAACATTCTAGAATCCAACAACATTCCGGAATCAATCAACGTTATAGAATCAGTCAACGTTCCGGAACCCATCAACATTCCGGAATGCGTCCACATTTGGGAATACATGAACATTCTAGAATCCATCAACATTCCGGAATCAATCAACATTACAGAATCCGTCAACATTCCGGAACCCATCAACATTCCGGAATGCGTCCACGTTCGGGAATACATCAACATTCTAGAATCCATCAACATTCCGGAATACATCAACATTCTGGAATACATCAACATTCCGGGATACTCGGCTGAAGGCAACACTGCAGGACCCAACAACATTCTAGAATCCATCAACATTCCGGAATCAATCAACGTTATAGAATCAGTCAACATTCCGGAACCCATCAACATTCCGGAATGCGTCCACATTTGGTAATACATGAACATTCTAGAATCCATCAACATTCCGGAATCAATCAACGTTACAGAATCCGTCAACATTCCGGAACCCATCAACATTCCGGAATTCATCAACATTACGGAACCCATCAACATTCCGGAATGCGTCCACGTTCGGGAATACATCAACATTCTAGAATTCATCAACATTCCGGAGCCCATCAACATTCCGGAATTCATCAACATTCCGGAATCCATCAACATTCCGGAATGCGTCCACATTCGGGAATACATAAACATTCTAGAATTCATCAACATTCCAGAATAAATCAACGTTATAGAATCCGTCAACATTCCGGAACCCATCAACATTCCGGAATGCGTCCACGTTCGGGAATACATCAACATTCTAGAATCCATCAACATTCCGGAATACATCAACATTCTTTAATACATCAAAAGTCCGTGATAGTTGGCTGAAGGCAACACTGCAGGAAACAACAACATTCTAGAATCCATCAACATTGCGGAATCAATCAACGTTATAGAATCAGTCAACATTCCGGAACCCATCAACATTCCGGAATGCGTCCACGTTCGGGAATACATCAACATTCTAGAATCCATCAACATTCCAGAATACATCAACATTCTGGAATACATCAAAATTCCGGGATAGTTGGCTGAAGGCAACACTGCAGGAAACAACAACATTCTAGAATCCATCAACATTGCGGAATCAATCAACGTTATAGAATCAGTCAACATTCCGGAACCCATCAACGTTCCGGAATGCGTCCACATTTGGGAATACATGAACATTCTAGAATCCATCAACATTCCGGAATCAATCAACGTTATAGAAGCCGTCAACTTTCCGGAACCCATCAACCTTCCGGAATTCATCAACATTCCGGAACCCATCAATATTCCGGAATGCGTCCACGTTCAGGAATACATCAACATTCTAGAATTCATCAACATTCCGGAATCCATCAACATTCTGGAATACGTCAACATTCCGGAACCCATCAACATTCCGGAATGCGTCCACGTTCGGGAATACATCAACATTCTGGAATCCATCAACATTCCGGAATACATCAACATTCTGGAATACATCAAAATTCCGGGATACTTGGCTGAAGGCAACACTGCAGGAAACAACAACATTCTAGAATCCAACAACATTCCGGAATCAATCAACGTTATAGAATCAGTCAACATTCCAGAACCCATCAACATTCCGGAATGCGTCCACATTTGGGAATACATGAACATTCTAGAATCCATCAACATTCCGGAATCAATCAACATTACAGAATCCGTCAACATTCCGGAACCCATCAACATTCCGGAATGCGTCCACGTTCGGGAATACATCAACATTCTAGAATCCATCAACATTCCGGAATACATCAACATTCTGGAATACATCAACATTCCGGGATACTCGGCTGAAGGCAACACTGCAGGACCCAACAACATTCTAGAATCCATCAACATTCCGGAATCAATCAACGTTATAGAATCAGTCAACATTCCGGAACCCATCAACATTCCGGAATGCGTCCACATTTGGGAATACATGAACATTCTAGAATCCATCAACATTCCGGAATCAATCAACGTTATAGAAGCCGTCAACTTTCCGGAACCCATCAACCTTCCGGAATTCATCAACATTCCGGAACCCATCAATATTCCGGAATGCGTCCACGTTCAGGAATACATCAACATTCTAGAATTCATCAACATTCCGGAATCCATCAACATTCTGGAATACGTAAACATTCCGGAACCCATCAACATTCGGGAATGCGTCCACGTTCGGGAATACATCAACATTCTAGAATCCATCAACATTCCGGAATCAATCAACGTTACAGAATCCGTCAACATTCCGGAACCCATCAACATTCCGGAATTCATCAACATTCCGGAACCCATCAACATTCCGGAATGCGTCCACATTCGGGAATACATCAACATTCTAGAATCCATCAACATTCCGGAATACATCAACATTCTGGAATACATCAACATTCCGGGATACTTGGCTGAAGGCAACACTGCAGGACCCAACAACATTCTAGAATCCATCAACATTGCGGAATCAATCAACGTTATAGAATCCATCAACATCCCGGATCCCATCAACATTCCGGAATTCATCAACATTCCGGAACACATCAACATTCCGGAATGCGTCCACGTTCGGGAATACATCAACATTCTAGAATTCATCAACATTCCGGAATCCATCAACATTCTGGAATACGTCAACATTCCGGAACCCATCAACATTCCGGAATGCGTCCACGTTCGGGAATACATCAACATTCTAGAATCCATCAACATTCCGGAATACATCAACATTCTTTAATACATCAAAAGTCCGTGATAGTTGGCTGAAGGCAACACTGCAGGAAACAACAACATTCTAGAATCCATCAACATTGCGGAATCAATCAACGTTATAGAATCAGTCAACATTCCGGAACCCATCAACATTCCGGAATGCGTCCACATTTGGGAATACATGAACATTCTAGAATCCATCAACATTCCGGAATCAATCAACATTACAGAATCCGTCAACATTCCGGAACCCATCAACATTCCGGAATGCGTCCACGTTCGGGAATACATCAACATTCTAGAATCCATCAACATTCCGGAATACATCAACAGTCTGGAATACATCAACATTCCGGGATACTCGGCTGAAGGCAACACTGCAGGACCCAACAACATTCTAGAATCCATCAACATTCCGGAATCAATCAACGTTATAGAATCAGTCAACATTCCGGAACCCATCAACATTCCGGAATGCGTCCACATTTGGGAATACATGAACATTCTAGAATCCATCAACATTCCGGAATCAATCAACGTTATAGAAGCCGTCAACTTTCCGGAACCCATCAACCTTCCGGAATTCATCAACATTCCGGAACCCATCAATATTCCGGAATGCGTCCACGTTCAGGAATACATCAACATTCTAGAATTCATCAACATTCCGGAATCCATCAACATTCTGGAATACGTCAACATTCCGGAACCCATCAACATTCCGGAATGCGTCCACGTTCGGGAATACATCAACATTCTGGAATCCATCAACATTCCGGAATACATCAACATTCTGGAATACATCAAAATTCCGGGATACTTGGCTGAAGGCAACACTGCAGGAAACAACAACATTCTAGAATCCAACAACATTCCGGAATCAATCAACGTTATAGAATCAGTCAACGTTCCGGAACCCATCAACATTCCGGAATGCGTCCACATTTGGGAATACATGAACATTCTAGAATCCATCAACATTCCGGAATCAATCAACATTACAGAATCCGTCAACATTCCGGAACCCATCAACATTCCGGAATGCGTCCACGTTCGGGAATACATCAACATTCTAGAATCCATCAACATTCCGGAATACATCAACATTCTGGAATACATCAACATTCCGGGATACTCGGCTGAAGGCAACACTGCAGGACCCAACAACATTCTAGAATCCATCAACATTCCGGAATCAATCAACGTTATAGAATCAGTCAACATTCCGGAACCCATCAACATTCCGGAATGCGTCCACATTTGGTAATACATGAACATTCTAGAATCCATCAACATTCCGGAATCAATCAACGTTACAGAATCCGTCAACATTCCGGAACCCATCAACATTCCGGAATTCATCAACATTACGGAACCCATCAACATTCCGGAATGCGTCCACGTTCGGGAATACATCAACATTCTAGAATTCATCAACATTCCGGAGCCCATCAACATTCCGGAATTCATCAACATTCCGGAATCCATCAACATTCCGGAATGCGTCCACATTCGGGAATACATAAACATTCTAGAATTCATCAACATTCCAGAATAAATCAACGTTATAGAATCCGTCAACATTCCGGAACCCATCAACATTCCGGAATGCGTCCACGTTCGGGAATACATCAACATTCTAGAATCCATCAACATTCCGGAATACATCAACATTCTTTAATACATCAAAAGTCCGTGATAGTTGGCTGAAGGCAACACTGCAGGAAACAACAACATTCTAGAATCCATCAACATTGCGGAATCAATCAACGTTATAGAATCAGTCAACATTCCGGAACCCATCAACATTCCGGAATGCGTCCACGTTCGGGAATACATCAACATTCTAGAATCCATCAACATTCCAGAATACATCAACATTCTGGAATACATCAAAATTCCGGGATAGTTGGCTGAAGGCAACACTGCAGGAAACAACAACATTCTAGAATCCATCAACATTGCGGAATCAATCAACGTTATAGAATCAGTCAACATTCCGGAACCCATCAACGTTCCGGAATGCGTCCACATTTGGGAATACATGAACATTCTAGAATCCATCAACATTCCGGAATCAATCAACGTTATAGAAGCCGTCAACTTTCCGGAACCCATCAACCTTCCGGAATTCATCAACATTCCGGAACCCATCAATATTCCGGAATGCGTCCACGTTCAGGAATACATCAACATTCTAGAATTCATCAACATTCCGGAATCCATCAACATTCTGGAATACGTCAACATTCCGGAACCCATCAACATTCCGGAATGCGTCCACGTTCGGGAATACATCAACATTCTGGAATCCATCAACATTCCGGAATACATCAACATTCTGGAATACATCAAAATTCCGGGATACTTGGCTGAAGGCAACACTGCAGGAAACAACAACATTCTAGAATCCAACAACATTCCGGAATCAATCAACGTTATAGAATCAGTCAACATTCCAGAACCCATCAACATTCCGGAATGCGTCCACATTTGGTAATACATGAACATTCTAGAATCCATCAACATTCCGGAATCAATCAACGTTACAGAATCCGTCAACATTCCGGAACCCATCAACATTCCGGAATTCATCAACATTCCGGAACCCATCAACATTCCGGAATGCGTCCACATTCGGGAATACATCAACATTCTAGAATCCATCAACATTCCAGAATACATCAACATTCTGGAATACATCAACATTCCGGGATACTTGGCTGAAGGCAACACTGCAGGACCCAACAACATTCTAGAATCCATCAACATTCCGGAATCAATCAACGTTATAGAATCAGTCAACATTCCGGAACCCATCAACATTCTGGAATGCGTCCACATTTGGGAATACATGAACATTCTAGAATCCATCAACATTCCGGAATCAATCAACGTTATAGAAGCCGTCAACTTTCCGGAACCCATCAACCTTCCGGAATTCATCAACATTCCGGAACCCATCAATATTCCGGAATGCGTCCACGTTCAGGAATACATCAACATTCTAGAATTCATCAACATTCCGGAATCCATCAACATTCTGGAATACGTCAACATTCCGGAACCCATCAACATTCCGGAATGCGTCCACGTTCGGGAATACATCAACATTCTGGAATCCATCAACATTCCGGAATACATCAACATTCTGGAATACATCAAAATTCCGGGATACTTGGCTGAAGGCAACACTGCAGGAAACAACAACATTCTAGAATCCAACAACATTCCGGAATCAATCAACGTTATAGAATCAGTCAACATTCCAGAACCCATCAACATTCCGGAATGCGTCCACATTTGGTAATACATGAACATTCTAGAATCCATCAACATTCCGGAATCAATCAACGTTACAGAATCCGTCAACATTCCGGAACCCATCAACATTCCGGAATTCATCAACATTCCGGAACCCATCAACATTCCGGAATGCGTCCACATTCGGGAATACATCAACATTCTAGAATCCATCAACATTCCAGAATACATCAACATTCTGGAATACATCAACATTCCGGGATACTTGGCTGAAGGCAACACTGCAGGACCCAACAACATTCTAGAATCCATCAACATTCCGGAATCAATCAACGTTATAGAATCAGTCAACATTCCGGAACCCATCAACATTCTGGAATGCGTCCACATTTGGGAATACATGAACATTCTAGAATCCATCAACATTCCGGAATCAATCAACGTTATAGAAGCCGTCAACTTTCCGGAACCCATCAACCTTCCGGAATTCATCAACATTCCGGAACCCATCAATATTCCGGAATGCGTCCACGTTCAGGAATACATCAACATTCTAGAATTCATCAACATTCCGGAATCCATCAACATTCTGGAAAACGTCAACATTCCGGAACCCATCAACATTCCGGAATGCGTCCACGTTCGGGAATACATCAACATCCCGGATCCCATCAACATTCCGGAATTCATCAACATTCCGGAACACATCAACATTCCGGAATGCGTCCACGTTCGGGAATACATCAACATTCTAGAATTCATCAACATTCCGGAATCCATCAACATTCTGGAATACGTCAACATTCCGGAACCCATCAACATTCCGGAATGCGTCCACATTCGGGAATACATCAACATTATAGAATCCATCAAAATTCCGGAATACATCAACATTCTGGAATACATCAAAATTCCGGGATACTTGGCTAAAGGCAACACTGCAGGAAACAACAACATTCGAGAGTCCATCAACATTCCGGAATCAATCAATGTTATAGAATCAGTCAACATTCCGGAACCCATCAACATTCCGGAATGCGTCCACATTTGGTAATACATGAACATTCTAGAATCCATCAACATTCCGGAATCAATCAACGTTACAGAATCCGTCAACATTCCGGAACCCATCAACATTCCGGAATTCATCAACATTACGGAACCCATCAACATTCCGGAATGCGTCCACGTTCGGGAATACATCAACATTCTAGAATTCATCAACATTCCGGAGCCCATCAACATTCCGGAATTCATCAACATTCCGGAATACATCAACATTCCGGAATGCGTCCACATTCGGGAATACATAAACATTCTAGAATTCATCAACATTCCAGAATAAATCAACGTTATAGAATCCGTCAACATTCCGGAACCCATCAACATTCCGGAATGCGTCCACGTTCGGGAATACATCAACATTCTAGAATCCATCAACATTCCGGAATACATCAACATTCTTTAATACATCAAAAGTCCGTTATAGTTGGCTGAAGGCAACACTGCAGGAAACAACAACATTCTAGAATCCATCAACATTGCGGAATCAATCAACGTTATAGAATCAGTCAACATTCCGGAACCCATCAACATTCCGGAATGCGTCCACGTTCGGGAATACATCAACATTCTAGAATCCATCAACATTCCGGAATACATCAACATTCTGGAATACATCAAAATTCCGGGATAGTTGGCTGAAGGCAACACTGCAGGAAACAACAACATTCTAGAATCCATCAACATTGCGGAATCAATCAACGTTATAGAATCAGTCAACATTCCGGAACCCATCAACGTTCCGGAATGCGTCCACATTTGGGAATACATGAACATTCTAGAATCCATCAACATTCCGGAATCAATCAACATTACAGAATCCGTCAACATTCCGGAACCCATCAACATTCCGGAATGCGTCCACGTTCGGGAATACATCAACATTCTAGAATCCATCAACATTCCGGAATACATCAACATTCTGGAATACATCAACATTCCGGGATACTCGGCTGAAGGCAACACTGCAGGACCCAACAACATTCTAGAATCCATCAACATTCCGGAATCAATCAACGTTATAGAATCAGTCAACATTCCGGAACCCATCAACATTCCGGAATGCGTCCACATTTGGGAATACATGAACATTCTAGAATCCATCAACATTCCGGAATCAATCAACGTTATAGAAGCCGTCAACTTTCCGGAACCCATCAACCTTCCGGAATTCATCAACATTCCGGAACCCATCAATATTCCGGAATGCGTCCACGTTCAGGAATACATCAACATTCTAGAATTCATCAACATTCCGGAATCCATCAACATTCTGGAATACGTAAACATTCCGGAACCCATCAACATTCGGGAATGCGTCCACGTTCGGGAATACATCAACATTCTAGAATCCATCAACATTCCGGAATCAATCAACGTTACAGAATCCGTCAACATTCCGGAACCCATCAACATTCCGGAATTCATCAACATTCCGGAACCCATCAACATTCCGGAATGCGTCCACATTCGGGAATACATCAACATTCTAGAATCCATCAACATTCCGGAATACATCAACATTCTGGAATACATCAACATTCCGGGATACTTGGCTGAAGGCAACACTGCAGGACCCAACAACATTCTAGAATCCATCAACATTGCGGAATCAATCAACGTTATAGAATCCATCAACATCCCGGATCCCATCAACATTCCGGAATTCATCAACATTCCGGAACACATCAACATTCCGGAATGCGTCCACGTTCGGGAATACATCAACATTCTAGAATTCATCAACATTCCGGAATCCATCAACATTCTGGAATACGTCAACATTCCGGAACCCATCAACATTCCGGAATGCGTCCACGTTCGGGAATACATCAACATTCTAGAATCCATCAACATTCCGGAATACATCAACATTCTTTAATACATCAAAAGTCCGTGATAGTTGGCTGAAGGCAACACTGCAGGAAACAACAACATTCTAGAATCCATCAACATTGCGGAATCAATCAACGTTATAGAATCAGTCAACATTCCGGAACCCATCAACATTCCGGAATGCGTCCACATTTGGGAATACATGAACATTCTAGAATCCATCAACATTCCGGAATCAATCAACATTACAGAATCCGTCAACATTCCGGAACCCATCAACATTCCGGAATGCGTCCACGTTCGGGAATACATCAACATTCTAGAATCCATCAACATTCCGGAATACATCAACAGTCTGGAATACATCAACATTCCGGGATACTCGGCTGAAGGCAACACTGCAGGACCCAACAACATTCTAGAATCCATCAACATTCCGGAATCAATCAACGTTATAGAATCAGTCAACATTCCGGAACCCATCAACATTCCGGAATGCGTCCACATTTGGGAATACATGAACATTCTAGAATCCATCAACATTCCGGAATCAATCAACGTTATAGAAGCCGTCAACTTTCCGGAACCCATCAACCTTCCGGAATTCATCAACATTCCGGAACCCATCAATATTCCGGAATGCGTCCACGTTCAGGAATACATCAACATTCTAGAATTCATCAACATTCCGGAATCCATCAACATTCTGGAATACGTCAACATTCCGGAACCCATCAACATTCCGGAATGCGTCCACGTTCGGGAATACATCAACATTCTGGAATCCATCAACATTCCGGAATACATCAACATTCTGGAATACATCAAAATTCCGGGATACTTGGCTGAAGGCAACACTGCAGGAAACAACAACATTCTAGAATCCAACAACATTCCGGAATCAATCAACGTTATAGAATCAGTCAACGTTCCGGAACCCATCAACATTCCGGAATGCGTCCACATTTGGGAATACATGAACATTCTAGAATCCATCAACATTCCGGAATCAATCAACATTACAGAATCCGTCAACATTCCGGAACCCATCAACATTCCGGAATGCGTCCACGTTCGGGAATACATCAACATTCTAGAATCCATCAACATTCCGGAATACATCAACATTCTGGAATACATCAACATTCCGGGATACTCGGCTGAAGGCAACACTGCAGGACCCAACAACATTCTAGAATCCATCAACATTCCGGAATCAATCAACGTTATAGAATCAGTCAACATTCCGGAACCCATCAACATTCCGGAATGCGTCCACATTTGGTAATACATGAACATTCTAGAATCCATCAACATTCCGGAATCAATCAACGTTACAGAATCCGTCAACATTCCGGAACCCATCAACATTCCGGAATTCATCAACATTACGGAACCCATCAACATTCCGGAATGCGTCCACGTTCGGGAATACATCAACATTCTAGAATTCATCAACATTCCGGAGCCCATCAACATTCCGGAATTCATCAACATTCCGGAATCCATCAACATTCCGGAATGCGTCCACATTCGGGAATACATAAACATTCTAGAATTCATCAACATTCCAGAATAAATCAACGTTATAGAATCCGTCAACATTCCGGAACCCATCAACATTCCGGAATGCGTCCACGTTCGGGAATACATCAACATTCTAGAATCCATCAACATTCCGGAATACATCAACATTCTTTAATACATCAAAAGTCCGTGATAGTTGGCTGAAGGCAACACTGCAGGAAACAACAACATTCTAGAATCCATCAACATTGCGGAATCAATCAACGTTATAGAATCAGTCAACATTCCGGAACCCATCAACATTCCGGAATGCGTCCACGTTCGGGAATACATCAACATTCTAGAATCCATCAACATTCCAGAATACATCAACATTCTGGAATACATCAAAATTCCGGGATAGTTGGCTGAAGGCAACACTGCAGGAAACAACAACATTCTAGAATCCATCAACATTGCGGAATCAATCAACGTTATAGAATCAGTCAACATTCCGGAACCCATCAACGTTCCGGAATGCGTCCACATTTGGGAATACATGAACATTCTAGAATCCATCAACATTCCGGAATCAATCAACGTTATAGAAGCCGTCAACTTTCCGGAACCCATCAACCTTCCGGAATTCATCAACATTCCGGAACCCATCAATATTCCGGAATGCGTCCACGTTCAGGAATACATCAACATTCTAGAATTCATCAACATTCCGGAATCCATCAACATTCTGGAATACGTCAACATTCCGGAACCCATCAACATTCCGGAATGCGTCCACGTTCGGGAATACATCAACATTCTGGAATCCATCAACATTCCGGAATACATCAACATTCTGGAATACATCAAAATTCCGGGATACTTGGCTGAAGGCAACACTGCAGGAAACAACAACATTCTAGAATCCAACAACATTCCGGAATCAATCAACGTTATAGAATCAGTCAACATTCCAGAACCCATCAACATTCCGGAATGCGTCCACATTTGGTAATACATGAACATTCTAGAATCCATCAACATTCCGGAATCAATCAACGTTACAGAATCCGTCAACATTCCGGAACCCATCAACATTCCGGAATTCATCAACATTCCGGAACCCATCAACATTCCGGAATGCGTCCACATTCGGGAATACATCAACATTCTAGAATCCATCAACATTCCAGAATACATCAACATTCTGGAATACATCAACATTCCGGGATACTTGGCTGAAGGCAACACTGCAGGACCCAACAACATTCTAGAATCCATCAACATTCCGGAATCAATCAACGTTATAGAATCAGTCAACATTCCGGAACCCATCAACATTCTGGAATGCGTCCACATTTGGGAATACATGAACATTCTAGAATCCATCAACATTCCGGAATCAATCAACGTTATAGAAGCCGTCAACTTTCCGGAACCCATCAACCTTCCGGAATTCATCAACATTCCGGAACCCATCAATATTCCGGAATGCGTCCACGTTCAGGAATACATCAACATTCTAGAATTCATCAACATTCCGGAATCCATCAACATTCTGGAAAACGTCAACATTCCGGAACCCATCAACATTCCGGAATGCGTCCACGTTCGGGAATACATCAACATTCTGGAATCCATCAACATTCCGAAATACATCAACATTCTGGAATACATCAAAATTCCGGGATACTTGGCTGAAGGCAACACTGCAGGAAACAACAACATTCTAGAATCCATCAACATTGCGGAATCAATCAACGTTATAGAATCAGTCAACATTCCGGAACCCATCAACATTCCGGAATGCGTCCACATTTGGTAATACATGAACATTCTAGAATCCATCAACATTCCGGAATCAATCAACGTTACAGAATCCGTCAACATTCCGGAACCCATCAACATTCCGGAATTCATCAACATTCCGGAACCCATCAACATTCCGGAATGCGTCCACATTCGGGAATACATCAACATTCTAGAATCCATCAACATTCCGGAATACATCAACATTCTGGAATACATCAACATTCCGGGATACTTGGCTGAAGGCAACACTGCAGGACCCAACAACATTCTAGAATCCATCAACATTGCGGAATCAATCAACGTTATAGAATCCATCAACATCCCGGATCCCATCAACATTCCGGAATTCATCAACATTCCGGAACACATCAACATTCCGGAATGCGTCCACGTTCGGGAATACATCAACATTCTAGAATTCATCAACAATCCGGAATCCATCAACATTCTGGAATACGTCAACATTCCGGAACCCATCAACATTCCGGAATGCGTCCACATTCGGGAATACATCAACATTATAGAATCCATCAAAATTCCGGAATACATCAACATTCTGGAATACATCAAAATTCCGGGATACTTGGCTAAAGGCAACACTGCAGGAAACAACAACATTCGAGAGTCCATCAACATTCCGGAATCAATCAATGTTATAGAATCAGTCAACATTCCGGAACCCATCAACATTCCGGAATGCGTCCACATTTGGTAATACATGAACATTCTAGAATCCATCAACATTCCGGAATCAATCAACGTTACAGAATCCGTCAACATTCCGGAACCCATCAACATTCCGGAATTCATCAACATTACGGAACCCATCAACATTCCGGAATGCGTCCACGTTCGGGAATACATCAACATTCTAGAATTCATCAACATTCCGGAGCCCATCAACATTCCGGAATTCATCAACATTCCGGAATACATCAACATTCCGGAATGCGTCCACATTCGGGAATACATAAACATTCTAGAATTCATCAACATTCCAGAATAAATCAACGTTATAGAATCCGTCAACATTCCGGAACCCATCAACATTCCGGAATGCGTCCACGTTCGGGAATACATCAACATTCTAGAATCCATCAACATTCCGGAATACATCAACATTCTTTAATACATCAAAAGTCCGTGATAGTTGGCTGAAGGCAACACTGCAGGAAACAACAACATTCTAGAATCCATCAACATTGCGGAATCAATCAACGTTATAGAATCAGTCAACATTCCGGAACCCATCAACATTCCGGAATGCGTCCACGTTCGGGAATACATCAACATTCTAGAATCCATCAACATTCCGGAATACATCAACATTCTGGAATACATCAAAATTCCGGGATAGTTGGCTGAAGGCAACACTGCAGGAAACAACAACATTCTAGAATCCATCAACATTGCGGAATCAATCAACGTTATAGAATCAGTCAACATTCCGGAACCCATCAACGTTCCGGAATGCGTCCACATTTGGGAATACATGAACATTCTAGAATCCATCAACATTCCGGAATCAATCAACATTACAGAATCCGTCAACATTCCGGAACCCATCAACATTCCGGAATGCGTCCACGTTCGGGAATACATCAACATTCTAGAATCCATCAACATTCCGGAATACATCAACATTCTGGAATACATCAACATTCCGGGATACTCGGCTGAAGGCAACACTGCAGGACCCAACAACATTCTAGAATCCATCAACATTCCGGAATCAATCAACGTTATAGAATCAGTCAACATTCCGGAACCCATCAACATTCCGGAATGCGTCCACATTTGGGAATACATGAACATTCTAGAATCCATCAACATTCCGGAATCAATCAACGTTATAGAAGCCGTCAACTTTCCGGAACCCATCAACCTTCCGGAATTCATCAACATTCCGGAATCCATCAACATTCTGGAATACGTCAACATTCCGGAACCCATCAACATTCCGGAATGCGTCCACGTTCGGGAATACATCAACATTCTGGAATCCATCAACATTCCGGAATACATCAACATTCTGGAATACATCAAAATTCCGGGATACTTGGCTGAAGGCAACACTGCAGGAAACAACAACATTCTAGAATCCATCAACATTCCGGAATCAATCAACGTTATAGAATCAGTCAACATTCCGGAACCCATCAACATTCCGGAATGCGTCCACATTTGGTAA
The DNA here is from genome assembly GCF_022539595.1 of Amphiprion ocellaris. Lineage (NCBI taxonomy): Eukaryota > Metazoa > Chordata > Actinopteri > Pomacentridae > Amphiprion > Amphiprion ocellaris. The sequence goes on along the minus strand of NW_026559394.1, from coordinate 2,323 downwards.
TACATGAACATTCTAGAATCCATCAACATTCCGGAATCAATCAACGTTACAGAATCCGTCAACATTCCGGAACCCATCAACATTCCGGAATTCATCAACATTCCGGAACCCATCAACATTCCGGAATGCGTCCACATTCGGGAATACATCAACATTCTAGAATCCATCAACATTCCTGAATACATCAACATTCTGGAATACATCAACATTCCGGGATACTTGGCTGAAGGCAACACTGCAGGACCCAACAACATTCTAGAATCCATCAACATTGCGGAATCAATCAACGTTATAGAATCCATCAACATCCCGGATCCCATCAACATTCCGGAATTCATCAACATTCCGGAACACATCAACATTCCGGAATGCGTCCACGTTCGGGAATACATCAACATTCTAGAATTCATCAACATTCCGGAATCCATCAACATTCTGGAATACGTCAACATTCCGGAACCCATCAACATTCCGGAATGCGTCCACGTTCGGGAATACATCAACATTCTAGAATTCATCAACATTCCGGAATACATCAACATTCTTTAATACATCAAAAGTCCGTGATAGTTGGCTGAAGGCAACACTGCAGGAAACAACAACATTCTAGAATCCATCAACATTGCGGAATCAATCAACGTTATAGAATCAGTCAACATTCCGGAACCCATCAACATTCCGGAATGCGTCCACGTTCGGGAATACATCAACATTCTAGAATCCATCAACATTCCGGAATACATCAACAGTCTGGAATACATCAACATTCCGGGATACTCGGCTGAAGGCAACACTGCAGGACCCAACAACATTCTAGAATCCATCAACATTCCGGAATCAATCAACGTTATAGAATCAGTCAACATTCCGGAACCCATCAACATTCTGGAATGCGTCCACATTTGGGAATACATGAACATTCTAGAATCCATCAACATTCCGGAATCAATCAACGTTATAGAAGCCGTCAACTTTCCGGAACCCATCAACCTTCCGGAATTCATCAACATTCCGGAACCCATCAATATTCCGGAATGCGTCCACGTTCAGGAATACATCAACATTCTAGAATTCATCAACATTCCGGAATCCATCAACATTCTGGAAAACGTCAACATTCCGGAACCCATCAACATTCCGGAATGCGTCCACGTTCGGGAATACATCAACATTCTGGAATCCATCAACATTCCGAAATACATCAACATTCTGGAATACATCAAAATTCCGGGATACTTGGCTGAAGGCAACACTGCAGGAAACAACAACATTCTAGAATCCATCAACATTCCGGAATCAATCAACGTTATAGAATCAGTCAACATTCCGGAACCCATCAACATTCCGGAATGCGTCCACATTTGGTAATACATGAACATTCTAGAATCCATCAACATTCCGGAATCAATCAACGTTACAGAATCCGTCAACATTCCGGAACCCATCAACATTCCGGAATTCATCAACATTCCGGAACCCATCAACATTCCGGAATGCGTCCACATTCGGGAATACATCAACATTCTAGAATCCATCAACATTCCGGAATACATCAACATTCTGGAATACATCAACATTCCGGGATACTTGGCTGAAGGCAACACTGCAGGACCCAACAACATTCTAGAATCCATCAACATTGCGGAATCAATCAACGTTATAGAATCCATCAACATCCCGGATCCCATCAACATTCCGGAATTCATCAACATTCCGGAACACATCAACATTCCGGAATGCGTCCACGTTCGGGAATACATCAACATTCTAGAATTCATCAACATTCCGGAATCCATCAACATTCTGGAATACGTCAACATTCCGGAACCCATCAACATTCCGGAATGCGTCCACATTCGGGAATACATCAACATTATAGAATCCATCAAAATTCCGGAATACATCAACATTCTGGAATACATCAAAATTCCGGGATACTTGGCTAAAGGCAACACTGCAGGAAACAACAACATTCGAGAGTCCATCAACATTCCGGAATCAATCAATGTTATAGAATCAGTCAACATTCCGGAACCCATCAACATTCCGGAATGCGTCCACATTTGGTAATACATGAACATTCTAGAATCCATCAACATTCCGGAATCAATCAACGTTACAGAATCCGTCAACATTCCGGAACCCATCAACATTCCGGAATTCATCAACATTACGGAACCCATCAACATTCCGGAATGCGTCCACGTTCGGGAATACATCAACATTCTAGAATTCATCAACATTCCGGAGCCCATCAACATTCCGGAATTCATCAACATTCCGGAATACATCAACATTCCGGAATGCGTCCACATTCGGGAAT